>NC_077230.1:338583556-338648159 GCF_027887165.1 Monodelphis domestica
TCCTAGCTGCATGGCCCTGGGCAAGTCTCTTCACCCTGTTTGCCTCAGTCTCTTCACCTGTAAACTGAGCTGGAGAAGGAAATGGCAAACCACTCCAGTGTCTTTGCCAAGAAAACCCCACACGGGGGACAGCGGGGTGGCTCAGTGGATTGAGAGTCAGACCTAGAGACAGGAGGTCCTAAGTTTGAATCTGGCCTCAGACACTTCCTGGCTGTGTGACCCTGGACAAGTCACTTAACCCCTATTGCCCAGCCCTTACCACTCCCCTGCCTTGGAACCAATACACGGTAGTGATTCTAAGACGGAAAGTGAGGGTTTAAAAAAAAAGAAAACCCCAAACAGGGCCACAAAGAGTCAGACATGACTAAAATGACTGCAAGACAACAATTAATCTCATAGGACCATTGGGAGGGTTGAATGAGATAATAAGCTTGTCATTCATCTCTGTTTCTAATGCCCAGGCAGGACTGTGTGTGGTACACCGTGGATAATTAGGGAAAGTAGCACAGTGTAATTGAATGAATAAGTGAAAGAGTGAGGTATTTATGAAAGGCTTGCTGTGTGCACAGCAGAGAGGGGATGTGAAGAAAACACTGTCCTGCAAATGGCACTTAGAGTCACGAGCTCGGGGTCTGGATTCTATTTTAGAGTCTGGAGATGAGCTGTGTAAAACTCCAAAGCATTCTAAAAGAAATGGAAGCCCTTATTAATGGTCCTAAAGGAATGATGGAGGACTGAGCATCTAAGAAACAATATATTTCCAGGGCAAAAGCAATTGATAGAAATAATGGGCATGTGTATGAAAAAAAAAATCTCTGATTGGATTTGCAAGTTAGTGCTAAAGGCTATTATTCAGACCTGATTTTTACACCTCATCTGCCCTTAATTAAAAATAATAATAAAAATGTTAATAGCCTGCTTGCTCTCCCATCTCCCATCTCCGTCTACAGTGGGACAAGGAAAACATTAGATACTGGTGTGTGACCTTTTAGGAAATACTCATGGAAGACATCACACTCCCACTGCAAGGAAACCATTGGCAATAGATTATCGAAGCCATCAGAGAATTACTGCCAATTGTGGAATTATGGGTTGGAAGGCACCTAAAAACTATCCATTAAAGCAAGCCTCAAAGGGTTTGACCCAAGGAGGGCCAATGACTTTGCTTGGTTTACACAGGCAGTAAATAATTTAAAAAACACCAGGACTGAACCTGGGCCCACTTGTTCCAAATATAGTGTACTTAATCTGTCGCCCCACTTGTGGACCGGAAGTTCTATTTTTTTTTAAACCCTTACCTTAGAATCAGTACTGTGTATTGGTTCCAAGGCAGAAGGAAAGGTAAGGGCTAGGCCAAGGGGGTTAAGGGACTTGTTCAGCATCACATCGTTAAGAAGTATCTGAATCCAGATTTGAACCCAGAACCATTTCTAGTCCTAGCTCTCAATGTATTGAACCATCTACAAGCCCTTGCCAGGGGTTATTAACCTGGGATCCTTGAGTAGATTTCAGGGGATCTGTAAACTTGGACAGGGGAATAATTGACATCTCTGTTATCATTTACCAGAAAGTTGGCCATCAGATAATTCATCTCCTTTTAGTTAGAGCAACTCTTTAACCCATCTTCTAAGGCAGGAGTTCTTAACCTTGAGTTGGGTCCATGGATATATTTCAGTGGGGATCTGTGAACTTGAATAGGGAAAATTTTTTCTATATTTCTTTGACTGCTAATGGAAATTTATCATTCTTTTCAAATATTTAAAAACATGATACTGAGGCAGCCAGATTGCTCAGGGGATAGGGGAGCATCAGACCTAGAGTCTGGAGGATCTGGGTTCAAATCTGACTTCAGATAATTCCTTATGTGTGAGCCTGGGCAAGTCAGTCACTTAACCCTATTTGCTTAGCCCTTGCCCCACCCCATCTTAGAGTTGTTAGAAAGTAAAAGTTTAGAGATAAATAAAAACATGATCCTGAAAAAAGGTCCTTTGATTTCCCCAGACTACCATAGGGAGTATGATACAAAGAAGGTTAAGAGCCCTTGTTCTAGGCAGTGGAGAAAAAGATAGACTAATTTGATTTGAACTATTTTCAGGAAGAGAGATAAAAATCCCTAAATTGTACATTCTACTCCATTCAATTGAATTCAACAAACATGATTGAGGACTAAGTGTGTTGTAAGACTTTTTGTGAAGAGAATGAGTTCCATTTTGAACACAGGCAGTCTCGGTACTGGTGGGACACCCAAGTGGAACTATCTAATGGTTTTTAACTTAAACATTGCTCTGTAGAATGGTAAAGCCAGAGCTCACATTTCTAGCCATTTGAGTTTTGCAGAGCATGTCCCATACAGCAGCCCGTGCATAGAATAGGTACTCCAAGTATTATTATCTCTGTATATACTGCAGGGGAAGAAACCAAAACTCCTAAAGGTTAAGTGACTTGTCTGTGTCGTAGCGCTAGTAAGTAGTATTCGAAGAAATAAATGACGAAGTCCATCTTTTTTTCTCTGGGAATGATTTCCTGTTTTTCCTGTCTCAAGTTGGCTCTGTGTATATTCACTTGCGTGTTTTTTTCATCCATCAGATCGTAAGTTTCCTCAGGGCAAGGACTGTTGTTAGTATCTTTGTGCATTCTTCACTCCCCTCTTTGCTGGTGTCAGCCAGCACCTCATGCCTCACTTAAAGAATTCCCTGAGGTCCCTGAGAGGCAGAGACTGGCAGATGACCACTCAGCGTGTATGTGTCGGCATAAAGACTTGAACTCACGAGTCCCTGACTGCAAGGCCAGGTCTCCAGTCCACAGCATCATCCTGCCTATAACCACAGCTACAGAAATAAGTTCACATCTCTATAAATATTTTGGTGTTAAAAGAGAAGGGAATGGAATAAGTATTTCTGTAGTACCTACTAGGGGCCAAACATGGCACCAAATGCTTTTTACAAACATTATCTCATTTGATCCTCAAAACAGCTCCAAGATCAATGTCATCATGATGCTCATGATGTCTATTTTATATTTGAGGGATCTGAATCAGAGAGGTTAAGTGACTTTTCCTCAAGAAGGACCCCATCTTCCTGTCCCATGGGCTCATCACCACCGAAGAACACCAGCACCAGGGACAGGAGGTGACTCAAGGGAAGCACACCTGAGCGTGGAACCCATGAGGGAGAAGCCAGAAAGGTTACTTAGGCCCAAGGGGTTCGCTCCACTCTCTTCTCTTCTGGGAAGCTCTGGGCGGCATTCCAGGCTCTCGCCAGTGACAACAGCCTCCTCCTGGTTCCCTGCCTCCCTCCCTCCCTGAGTCATCAGTCTAGAAGAGACCTTGGATGGCAGAGTCAGGAGATCTGAATGCAGAGGCTGGCTCTGCTGGAGGCTGGTAACTGATTTCTGTCAAATACCACAAAAGATCAATCAGAAGAAACACTGAGGCAAAAGATTGGAACCACAAGAGGAATGGATGGATGGATATAGACAAATAGAGAGATGGATGGATGGATGGATGGATGGATGGATGGATGGATGGATATAGACAAATAGAGAGATGGATGGATGGATGGATGGATATAGATAAATGGATGGATATAGACAAATAGAGAGATGGACGGATGGATGGATGGATATAGACAAATAGAGAGATGGATAGATATAGATAAATGAATGGATATAGACAAATAGAGAGATGGATGGATGGATATAGACAAATAGAGAGATGGACGGATGGATGGATGGATATAGACAAATAGAGAGATGGATAGATATAGATAAATGGATGGATATAGACAAATAGAGAGATGGATGGATAGATATAGACAAATGGATGGATATAGACAAATAGAGAGATGGATGGATAGATATAGACAAATGGATGGATATAGACAAATAGAGAGATGGATGGATAGATATAGACAAATGGATGGATATAGACAAATAGAGAGATGGATGGATGGATGGATGGATATAGACAAATAGAGGGATGGATGGATGGATATAGTAAATGGATGGATATAGACAAATAGAGAGATGGATGGATAGATATAGACAAATGGATGGATATAGACAAATAGAGAGATGGATGGATAGATATAGATAAATGGATGGATGGATAAATGGATGGATATAGACAAATAGAGAGATGGATAGATAGATATAGACAAATGGATGGATGGATGGATAGATATAGATAAATGAATGGATGGATGGATGGATGGATATAGACAAATAGAGAGATGGACAGATGGATAGATATAGATAAATGGATGGATGGATGGATAGATATAGATAGATAAAAGGATAGATAGATAAATAGTTGAATGGATGAAAGAGAGAGAGATGATAGAGTGATAGAGTGCTCTTATTAAATTCATCTTCATTTACTCATTCATTGGATGATCTGGAAACCACACTGGAACATATGAGTATAACTGATGCTTTGTATATTTTATTGACTTGGCTTGTGCTTTTCCCTCCAAATGGCAGCATATGAATAAATTACTTTCTTTAGTATTTTAAAGTTTACAAAACACTTTTGTCATAACAAAACAGTGAAAAAAAAATAACCACCCTATGAGACATTTTTACAAATGAGGAAATTAAGGCCCAGGGAGGGAGATGTCCTGCCCATGATCTCACAGCCAGCAAGAGGCAGACCTAGTATATAAATCCGGATGTCCGAGTTCCAGATCTTGTGCTCTTCTCCTACTCTCCAACACAGGCTCAAGCCACTTGCTTCTTGTCTGTTTGTCCCTCATGACTCAGCCCACTCTTCTGGTTTGCAGGTACGACAGCTTTGGCCGCCTGACAAATGTGACATTCCCCACTGGCCAGGTCAGCAGCTTCCGAAGCGACACAGACAGCTCAGTGCATGTCCAGGTGGAAACATCTAGCAAGGATGATGTGACAATAACCACCAACCTGTCAGCTTCTGGTGCCTTCTACACACTGCTGCAGGGTAAGTTGAGTCAAGATGGACTGGGGGACTGGGGGGGCAGAAAGATATAGGAGTGGCCTGGCAAGAAATACATCTTTCTGCTAAAGAAGTCCATTTCATAAGATTTAGACTTAGAAAGGAGGGACATTAGGCAGCATTCTCTCTATCATTTTACAAATAAGAACACTGAGGCACAGAGGGGAAATGATTTCCTTGAGATCACCCAGACAGTAAGCCACAGATTTGGAATTCAAATTCCATAACTGCTGATGCAAAACCAATAACTTTCTCATGGTTTGCATCAAAAATATGCTTGTAAATGAGGATAATGATAGCACTTATATCCCAAGATTATTATGAGGATCAAATAAGGTAAGATTTGCAAAATCCTTAGCACTATACCTAGCTAATAGTAGGTACTGTATAAATACTAGCTAGTAGTAGTGGTGGTAATAGTAGTAGTGATAGTGGTAGTAGTTGTGGTAGTGATGGAAGTGATAGTAGTAGTAGTAGTGGTGGTAGTAGTGGTGGTGGTGGTGGTGGTAGTAATAGTGGTAGTGGTAGTAGTGGTAGTGGTAGTGGTGGTGGTAGTAGTGGTAGTGGTGGTAGTAGTAGTAGCAGTAGTAGTAGTTAGTGTAGTAGTAGTTAGTAGTAGTGGTGGTGGTAGTAGTAGTAGTGGTGGTAGTAGTAGTAGTGGTGGTGGTGGTAGTGGTGGTGATAGTAGTAGTAGTAGTAGTAGTAGTAGTAGTAGTAGTAGTAGTAGTAGTAGTGGTGGTAGTAGTAGTGGTGGTGGTGGTAGTAGTAGTGGTGGTGATGGAGGTGGTGGAGGTGGTAGTAATGGTAGTAATGGTAGTAGTGGTCATAGTAGTAGTAAGTATTTAAAATTGAATTTGAGCCCACATCTTCCTGGGCCCCAGTCTGGTCCCCTATCCATTATGCCTTTGTCCATAACATTGCTGCAGCCCTTCACAGTTTATGAAGTACTTTCAGATCCCTTATTTAGTATGCTCCTCACAACATCCCATTGTACAGCAGGGTAAACTGAACATCAGAGAGGTGCCGTGGCAGGTCCGTGGTCACCCAGCTGGACAGTGGCACAGATGTAAGCAATTTGGGGTCTTCTGACCCTCTGTCTTCCATGGATTCTAGTAGCTTCTTGGCTCGTCCTTCCATGATCTGTCTTGCCTGCAGCCGCCTCGGCGCTGCACGTGGAGAGTTTTTCGTCTTGTTTTCCTCTCCCCACATGGCACTTTGGATGAGCTCATGAGATGGGTCTGTGGTATAGACCCCCGGATGGGAAGTCAGAAGTCCCTGAGCCTGAGTAGCGTCTCTGCTGTGTGCTCCTGGGGTGGCTCTGGTCGGGGTGCTTCACGCTGTGCCTGTATCATTTTTCCTCTCTCTACCATAAGAGGGTGCCTGGCCTGTGTGAACGCAAGGGTCACTTTCCAGGTTTCAGTCTATAAGTGCAATTTGACTTATTTTTATGAAAAGCCTCATGTCACCTGTTTTTTAGGAAAAGAGTACTCCTGTCGTCATAGCAATAGTCTTAATAGGGAGTAGGCTTCCTTTTCTTAGGTGCACCTGATCACTCTCTCAAAGCTGTGGTGCGTTGGGGTTTTTCCCCTCTACTTGTCTTTCCATGGGCCTCTTTATAGAAAGTAGGTTAACAGTCACTCAAAGGAAAATTTTAAATTCTGATAGAAATGTGGAAAATGTTTTATCATTTATTCTTAGCCATCATCTACATAGGATGGTGTCTCAAACAGGAATAAATAAGAAGTCTTCAGTAAGCAAATGATAGAGTGTTAGATCTGGAAGCAGACTGAGAACACGGAATACAAGAAGACAGAAAATAGATATTTGGGGCAGAAAAGAACCTTTGACCACAGAATGTTCAAACATTAAATGTAGAACACAGAATTTTAGAACACAGAATAGAAAATATTAGAGCTGGAAAGGGACTCATTGAGGAAATATTTGAAGAGGGAAGTTGATGTTAAAGTTGTTAATTTTTCAGTCTTGTGGCCCCATTTGGGCATTTCTTGACAGAGATGCTAGTGTGGCTTGCCAGTTCCTTCTTCAGCTCAGTTTACAGATGAGGAAATTGAGACAAACAAGGTTAAGTGACTGGTGTAGGGTCACCCAGCTAGTAAGTGTAGGAGGCTGAATTTGAACAGAAACTCCAAATGGGGTCACAAAATTGCACACAACTAAAAAACAACCGAGAAAAATTTTGTTTTGGGCATTTAAAACTCATTCTGATGCGGGTGTCCATAGGCTTCACCTGACTGCCAAAGGCATCCACAACCACAAAAAAAGGTGAAGAACTCCTATCCAGGCCCAAATCCCTTATTTGCCAGATAAGGAATCAAAGCCCAAAGGAATAAAATGATTTCCCCCAAAGTGCAATGGGTCCGAGAGTTAGGAAAACGTGAGTTCAAACTCTGACCTCAGACACTTTCCTAGCTGTGTGACCCCGTGTGAGGCATTTAACCCCCGTTAACTAGCCCTTACTGCTCTTGTGCCTCAGAAGCAATACTCAGCATTGATTCTAAGATGAGAGGCCAGGCTTTTAAGAAACATTTAAAAATTAAAAATAAAGTTGTTCTTGAGTTGGTTTGAAGAAAGCAACCACCTACCCTCACACCATCCATACTCCCTAGTTCAGTGGAGCATCTCTGTCTCTGCTCTTTCCACAGACCAAGTACGAAATAGCTACTACCTGGGTGCTGACGGCTCCCTGAGGTTGATTCTGGCCAATGGCATGGAGGTGGCCTTACAGACAGAGCCCCACCTTCTGGCCGGCACCGTCAACCCCACAGTGGGCAAGAGGAACGTGACGCTGCCCATTGACAATGGGCTCAACCTGGTGGAGTGGAGGCAGCGCAAAGAGCAGGCCAGGGGCCAGGTCACCGTCTTTGGACGCCGGCTACGGGTAAGCAAGAGGATGCTGGAACTGTAGGCTGGAAGGCCCCTTTGAGACCATCCAATGCAAACTGTGCATTGTATGGGGGACAAAAATAAGGCCAGAAAGGTGGCACTGCATAGAGGGGCCAGAGTTAGAATCCAGCCTGAAGGATGCCAAAGGGGCCTATGATACAAAAAAGACTCTGAAGGGTGCGTTGCCCTGGATATTCCTGAGCACAATCAGTCAGTCAATATTTATTAAGCATCTATTATGCTCCAGATACTGTATAAAGTAACGAAAAGCAAAAAACAGCCTCTGTTCTCAAAGATCTC
This sequence comes from Monodelphis domestica, assembly GCF_027887165.1. Taxonomy (NCBI): domain Eukaryota; kingdom Metazoa; phylum Chordata; class Mammalia; order Didelphimorphia; family Didelphidae; genus Monodelphis; species Monodelphis domestica. The sequence goes on from NC_077230.1 coordinate 338,591,727, forward strand.
ATAGTCTAACGGAAAAGATGAAATGCAAACAAACAACAATGTGCAAACGTGAAATAAACAATAAATTGGGGACAGTCAGTGAGCCAGAAGAAAGACCCATTCAGGAATAAATCATGGTGAAGTTCTGTTTAAACATGTTGAATTTGAAGTGGTGGCAGGACATTTTCATGGAGATCTCAGGTGGGTAACTAAAGGTGCTAGGAGAAGGTGAAGAACTGAAGGTACAAATTTGAGGGTCATCTGTTATAGAAGGATAATTAGGTCCAGAGGAAAGAATGAAGAGGCAGACAAGAAGGCAGCCTGGGACATTGGTTCAGAGATTACCAAGGCTCAAGGAGAAAGAGTATTAATAAACCAAGAAGGAGTCTGAGAAGGGGTGACCAGAAAGGTAGAAGAAAATGAGGAGAAAGGGGGAAAGAGCCCAAGAGAGGACAGACTACCTAGAAAAAAGGGCTTTGTCATTAGTGTCAAATGCCTCAGGAGATCAACCAGAAAAAAAAGACTTCGGTCATACCATAGGAACTCCAAGAGGCTGTAGTGTGCTACACTCTACAAACTGTCATGGTAGACAGACTAAACCAGGTTGAGGGTAACTGACAAGCCTGAAGCCCATGGCTGAGTTCACTGGTTCACCCCAGGCATGTGAAGACTTCCTCTGGGGGAACAGACAGATGAGAACAATTTGTTCCAACAGCCATGAAGGCAGTGGAGGAAGCAGGCAGTGTGAAAGACTTAGAGCTTGGGAAGACACTGAAGACCTGCAGGTCATCTACCACAACCCAAACCATTCCCAGTCTTCCTGACTTTTGTCTTGCCTTGGACTTGGATGACTGGTTATCCTGACTTTATCTTGCCTTGGACATGGGTGACTGGTTATCCTGACTTTTGTCTTGCCTTGGACTTGGATGACTGGTCATCCTGACTTTCGTCTTGCCACTAGACTTGGATGACTGGTCATCCTGACTTTTCTCTTGCCTTGGATTTGGATGACTGGTCATCCTGACTTTTCTCTTGCCTTGGATTTGGATGACCGGTCATCCTGACTTTTGTCTTGCCACTAGACTTGGATGACTGGTTATCCTGACTTTTGTCTTGCCTTGGACTTGGATGACTGGTCATCCTGACTTTTGTCTTGCCACTAGACTTGGATGACTGGTCATCCTGACTTTTGTCTTGCCACTAGACTTGGATGACTGGTTATCCTGACTTTTGTCTTGCCACTAGACTTGGATGACTGGTTATCCTGACTTTCGTCTTGCCACTAGACTTGGATGACTGGTTATCCTGACTTTTGTCTTGCCTTGGACTTGGATGACTGGTCATCCTGACTTTTGTCTTGCCACTAGACTTGGATGACTGGTCATCCTGACTTTTGTCTTGCCACTAGACTTAGATGACTGGTCATCCTGACTTTTGTCTTGCCACTAGACTTGGATGACTGGTCATTCTGACTTTTGTCTTGCCACTAGACTTGGATGACTGGTCATCCTGACTTTTGTCTTGCCACTAGACTTGGATGACTGGTCATTCTGACTTTTGTCTTGCCACTAGACTTGGATGACTGGTTATCCTGACTTTCGTCTTGCAACTAGACTTGGATGACTGGTCATCCTGACTTTTGTCTTGCCTTGGACTTAGATGACTGGTTATCCTGCCTTTTGTCTTGCCTTGTACATGGGTGACTAGTTATCCTGACTTTTGTCTTGCCTTGGACTTAGATGACTGGTTATCCTGCCTTTTGTCTTGCCTTGTACATGGGTGACTAGTTATCCTGACCTTGTCTTGCCTTGGACTTAGATGACTGGTTATCCTGCCTTTTGTCTTGCCTTGTACATGGGTGACTAGTTATCCTGACCTTGTCTTGCCTTGGACTAGGATGACTCTGGAAGAGGGAATGAAGCTGATGACTTTGTGTAACTGTCTCACTAAAATCCAATTTGTACTCTAGTCAAAAGACATCTCCCATGATGCCATTTTGGTCCTTCACCCAGAAAGATACCAACCAAGCACAGGATCATTCATTTAAAACTGGAAGGGAAATTAAAAATCATCTAATCCAGCCCCCTTCCCATTTTTTACAATTGAGGAAACTGAGACCAGAGAGGTTTAAAGTCTCATGTCCAATTTTATTTCCAGTGTCATTGTTAACCTTTGAGGAAGTCATTTCAGTCAAGTAGGAAGTCGGAAGCCAGACTGCAAGGGATTGAGAAGAGAATTGAGAACTTTTTTATTTTTTTAAGGAGATTATCAATGAAAGAGAAAAGGAATAGGAACACAGTTGAACAGGGTGAAAAACCAAAGAAAGCATTTTTTGCTTTTGTTTTTTTCTAAATATAAAGATATCGGCATATTTGTGGACCACAAAAAAAAGGAAAAGCCAGGATTTGGAGAGAGATTGCAAGTGAGGGAACGAGAGGGGGGATGATTGTTGGGGCAAGTTCCCAGAAAAGGAGCCAGAATCAAGGGCTCAAGAGAGTGGGTTAGCTTTGGCCCTAACCAACACTTATTAGCTACTCAGCCAAGGGAAGGTACAACATCATCCCTGAGTCTCAGTTTCCTTTTCTGTAGAATAGCAATTCTAATATTTTACCTCCTTAATAAGATTGGTGCAGAAAGCACTTTGTCAAAACTTTAAGAGCTGTAAGAATGCAGTCATAGTTATTCTTACATTCTTATTAATTTACGGCTCTTTTTGTTACTATAACCATTCACGCTTTCAGTGGGGTTTTAGATTAGTTTGGCCTTTAAGGTTCCTTCCAACATCCACGATTCTAAGTTGGCTAGAAACCCACGGCCACCTAGGATACTGTCTGAAATGAAAACATTACTTGGGGGGTGTGGTGTGAGGGGGGGAGCCCTCCTAATAACAGAACTCATTTTTTACAGGCAGGAACTTTTTAATAAAGAAGGATGTAAAATAAGCTCTCTGCTGCCAAGCATGGTTCCCAAGCTATCTGCTTAATTCAATTTTATTTATTCAGCCGCAGAGCTGACACACACTCTCTCAAGGGCCCTGGTAAAAGATAAGCACTCCCGCCCTCCTCTCTGAAGCAACGGGCAGTCATGGCTGGACATTACAGAAGTGCCAGGATGGATGGCACAGCTAATGGTCCCCTCCGCTGATGGGAGCTCCCCCTCCCCACCCAGCATCCTCAGTGTTTCCTCCATGAGCCCAGCCCCTGCCTCCTATGTTCTCAGCATCAGTATTTATGTCTCATGGAAATTCTATGCAACGATATTTTTTATCTCCACAATTGTGTCTGATTACCCCTGGGAAGACAGCCTTATTACAGCCGTGCCTTCCTGGTCTCAGCACTTTCATTATAAATCCTCATTTTCAAGGCTTTGTAACGTGGACCAGCAGAGGTTGGTGGGGGTGGCAAGCGGGGGGATGCCACACACACACCTCTGCTCGGAGCTGCTCCCCACCATCATTCTAAGTTGGGGAGCTCTAAAGGGAGAGTAGAAGCTTAACAAATTGGGTATATTCTTCAAGGATTCCAAAGAGCCCCTCTTTAAAATGGGTGAAGAGAAGCACACAAGTCCTTAGTACTCAGAGCTAGGTCTTAGAAGGGAATCCTTTAAAACCAGTTTTCCCACTGAGGAAGGTTGGGATAGCTTAAGAGATGGGCCATGATGGGAAACCAAGTTACGCTATCTTGTGTCTAGATCTGCCTTCTGTCCTTAAGTCAGTCAAAAGACAATTAAGGGACAGTTCGGTGGTTCAGTGGATGGAGAGCCTGGCCTAGAGACAGGAGGTCCTGGGTTCAAATTTGGCCTCAGACACTTCCTAGCTGTGTGACCCTGGGCAAGTCACTTGACCCCCATTGCCTAGCCCTTGCTGCTCTCCTGCCTTAGAACCAGTACTCATTGATTTTAAGTCATAAGGAAAGGGTTTAAAATAATTCAACATGATTGTCTTGCTCCTTTGAGGCGATGTGACATAATTCATCACTATTCATTACACTTTTTTAAAGGCAATATGGAAAGAGTATTGGGCTTGGAGTTAGAAGGCCTGGACTTGACTCAAGATTTCAAAGCATACTAGTTTTGTGGTGACCTTAGACAAAAGACATTTCTCTTAGACCTCAGTTTCCCCATTTATAAATGAGAGAATTAGTCTAGATAATCTCTAAAATATGTTCCAAGGGAGTCCTGTGTCTAAAAGGGAGACACTCAGCAGAACTCCTAGGGATAAAAGGTAGCTGCTTTTCTTTACCAATCCTCAGCACAAATACCCAAAATGGGAGTATGGCTAGCATTTATGTAACACCCACTACATTATCTCATTTAAACACCACGTGGCACAATGAATAGTGGCCTTGACCTGGAGTCAGGAAGACTTGCGTTCCAGTCTGCTCTCAGATGTAACCTCGGGCAGGTGGCTGCCTCAGGATGTTAGAAAAATAAATTGAAGGGGTAGCTGGGTGGTAACAGTAGATAGAGAATCAGGTCTGGAATTGGGAGAACCTGACCTGGGGCAAGTCACTTAACCCCATTTGCCTAGCCCTTGCCCTTCTTGGAGTTGTTGGGAAGAAACAAAGACAGACAGACAGGCAGACGGAGGGGGAGAGAGAGAGAGAGAGAGAGAGAGAGAGAGAGAGAGAGAGAGAGAGAGAGAGAGAGAGAGAGAGAGAGAGAGAGAGAGAGAGAGAGAGAGGGAGGGAGGGAGGGAGGGAGGGAGGAAGGAAGGAAGGAAGGAAGGAAGGAAGGAAGGAAGGAAGGAAGGAAGGAAAAGGAAGGAGAAAGAAAAAGGAAGGAAGGAAAAATGAGATAATATGTATAAATGACTATATAAAGGTGAAAATTAGTTTCACCATCCTTATTTATAAAATGGGCATAGCAATGATTACATGACTTGCCTTCCCATGGTAGTGGTGACAGAAGCTGTTTAAGGTGTCATAGCTCGGCCCCCATAGATGTGTTCCCAGCCATCTCTATATAGAGCTTCCTTCCTTAAAGATTGTTCCTCCAATCATTGCCTGGAACCCCTGCACAGACCCTGAAGACCCAGCCCAGATCCCCAGGATCAGCAGAGGTTTGGGGAAATCTAGTCCCCTTCCAGGACATTGCACCAGCGTGCAATTTAATTTCCTTTAAAAACAAAAAAGCAAGGGATCCCAAAGGAATAACAGCAAAGCACAGCTTTCAGATTTTAATAAAGAAACGGACTCTTGCATCCTATTCTGTATTTATGGCTCACCCCGTAGGTATCTGTGTGCCGCTAGTGACATATCGCCCAGGGCCCTGCAGCTCAAACACTGGGGCCTGTTTATGATTTCCTAGCCGGATGTCTGAGATGGGGCCTTTGGGTTTATTTTCTTTCCCTCGAGTTCGCCCCTGATTCTCTGGTCACTGTTCCATAAGCTCCCTATTGTGAGAGTGAGAAACTCCAGACACAAGGAGGGGAGAACATTCTGAAGAGTTCTGGGCTTTGGGATCCCATGATCTGAGTTACAGTTTTAGTCCTAAATAAGACCTTACAGAAGTCCTAAGACCTTACGGAAGTCATGAGCCTCCAAGAACCTCAGGTTCCTCAACTGAAAAATGGGAGCATTGAGTCTCGCACTACCCACTCCTAAACCAGAAAATGCTATGGAGACCCAGAGTACTATCATCATTGTAGCCCAAAAGAGTCCTGGGTTTGAGTTTGCTCTGTGACCTTAGTGAAGCCATTTGAACCCTCTGATCTTTCCTCCGGTATAAAAAGAAGGCCTTGGAGACAAGGCCAGAATGCTTTTAGTTTCTAAGTCCGGGGTCCTTTCTTTCATGCATGACTTTAACCCTGAAGATATCAGGGAATTGAATCGCCTGGTGATGTACGAAGATGGCTAGGCCACAGAGTCTAAGAAAGGATAAGTGCCTTTGCCCAGGGCCACGCGGCGAGGAGGTCAGGGGTTGGAATCAGGCTCAGGCCTTCCTAATTCCAAGGCCAGCATGCTGTCCACTCCGCACCTGGCTGGCTGAGAGTCTATTTTCTTGAACCCTTATTTTCTGCCTTAGTGATACCTCTAAGACAGAAGGGCAAAAGCTCGGCCGACAGGACTAAATGAGGGTCAGCAGACAGGAAGCGCCCGATGCCCTGTGTTCTGAGGCGCTGGTCTGTGTTGTGAGGTTCCCTCTCCCCCGTCTCTGACGTGCCGGTCGCCCAGCTCTCCCCCAGGTTCAGCAGGCTGTGAATGGAGGTCCTCACCAACTTCTCTCTCCATCCTTTCTGCAGGTTCACAACCGAAACCTCCTCTCCCTGGACTTTGACCGGGTGACTCGAACCGAGAAGATCTACGACGACCACCGCAAGTTTACCCTTCGGATCCTCTATGACCAGGCCGGGAGGCCCAGCCTGTGGTCCCCCAGCAGCAGGCTGAATGGTGTCAACGTGACCTATTCCCCGGGCGGCCACATCGCGGGCATTCAAAGGGGCACCATGTCAGAGAGGATGGAGTACGACCAGGCCGGCCGCATCACCTCCAGGATCTTTGCCGACGGGAAGTCTTGGAGCTACACTTACCTAGAGAAGGCAAGAGTCTACCTCGCTGACCTCTTCTGGGGATGCTCACAGGCCCGTCCGGTGCCTGAGGCACGTTTTGCAAAAGCTGTGGTTCAGACAAAAGTACTCTGTATCAGGAGCCCCAGGGCCAAAGCCCAGCTGGTTCTGGTCACTGGTGTGACCCAGGGAAAGTCCCATAACGTGTCTAAGCCTTGGTCTTCTTATTTAGAACAGCTAGCTCTTATACGGTGCTTTAGGGTTTGCAAAAGACGATATATGCAGGGGGCAGCTGGTAGCTCAGTGGATGGAGAGCCAGGCCTAGAGACGGGAGGTCCTGGGTTCAAATCTGACCTCAGACACTTCCCAGCGGTGTGACCCTGGGTGAGTCATTTAACCCCCATTGCCTAGCCCTTACCACTCTTCTGCCTTGGAACCAAAGCACAATATTGACTCTAATGATGGAAGGTGGTGAGGGTTTCTTAATGATGATGATGATGATGACAATGACAATGACATCATCATCATCTCCTCTGTGATCTTGGGCAAATCTCTTGCCTCAGTGGGCCTCAGCTTCCTTATTCACAAAATAGGAATAATAGCAATAGTAACAGCTATGCTACCTGCCTCATGGTGTTATGGTGAGAAAAGCACTGTGTCAACCTCCAGTCGCTCTCTAAAGGAGGGCCTGCGCTGATGACAGATAGCCATCCTTTCTTGGGCATCTCTGCGCATGGTCCGGCTCTGGCTGGGGAGCTGTGAGTGTCTAATGAAGTAAGACTCATCACAGTGTCTTGGTGCTTGTGTTCTCATTGCAGCCGGGAGATTAGACGTGGGTGAGGTAATCTGGCATAAACTTGCGAGGGAGAGGTACTAAGGGAAGGGCCAAGCAGAAAGCCAGGAGACTCTTGAAAAGGGGAGGAAGGCCCAAAAGGAGAAGGTATCTGTCCTTGTTGGAGGAAAGAGCAGCTTTGATGCTGCTGGCTGAGAGAAAAAGCTTTAACAGGAGCCCTTTCTCCCTCAGCTGTCTGGGTTATTTAGACATTGTTAGTCGTGTCTGGAAGAGACATTTGCCATTTCCTTCTCCAGCCGACTTGACAGATGACGATTCTGAGGGAAATGGGATGAAGTGACTTGCCTAGGGTCACACAGGTAGGGCCTAAGGCCATGTTTGAACCAGGTCTTCCTGACTCCAGGCCCAGCACGCTATGGACTGTGCCACTCGACAGCCCCGATTCCCTTTAGGAATTTGTCAAAAAAGCAGGATCCGGGTGAACCTCTCCAAGAGACGCGGGCACGTGTCCCAAGGGGCTTCCTCTGGGGGAGGGAACATTTAAAAAGCCTTCAGGATCTTCCAGAACAAGCATCACCTTCCATCCGACCTTCGGAATTAGAAACAATTGGGATGGGAAGAAGCAGAATTTAACTCCTTGTAAGGGAAAACTTCCTAAGGATGAAAACCTTCGTCCGATGGAACATACGCTCTCAGTGAAATTTGGGCGGCGCAAAGAACCCAAGACGTGGAGGCCAGATTCAATTGATAATAGGGTCACTCTCGGAGAGATCCAGGGGTATTCAGACGGGGGCTGGATGACCATTTTCGGGGATCTCATTCCTGCCTAGATGATGAGGTCTCTTCCAGGCTATTAAAATCACAAATGATTTCTTTGCAGGGGAGGGGGAAAGAATGTGCTTTTCCAAATTTTAAAAGATAAAATGGAAGGAGAGAACTGGCCTTCACTAGGGACTGTAGGAAGCAACTTTTCTTTGATAAGACTTAAGCAGTCTATGCCTGGCACTCCTCTGTCCTTTGCCCTTGTCCTTTGCTTCTCTCTGGGAAGTTGTCTTGCTACAAATTGACCTTAGGAGACCACATGGATCATTGGTTGATACTAATATTCATCCAAAAATGGCTACTGTGTCCAGAGCCCTGGTTAGCCTGTGGAGGAAGTATAAAGTTTAACTAAGACAGGAATGCACTGGAAGAGAGTTTGTCATCTTGTGGAAGAAGATGATACAAACATGGGTAAACGAACCCCACAATACGCCATGATCCGTGTAGTAGAGACACCCAAGAGGAGAACTGCACGTGGTCTGAAAATGCAAAGCTTGTGGCTGAGAGAGGAATGGGAATGGGAGCCACCTCCAGAGGAAGGACTGGTGGGGTCGTCTTTCACGTCAGGGTAGTTCTGGCTTTCTTTGGGGGTTTTGGTTATGTGTGAGCGTGCTCTAACGACAATGACCAATGTGGTCATCCCGAAAGGACGTCGCATTAGCTTTTCTTTCATTCACTCATGTAAGCGACTTTGGTCAAGTTCTATTTTGGACAGAATATGGTCAGACAGATTTTTAAAAATTAGCTAAGACACAGTCACTACCTCATGTCGCCCACAGCCAAGTAGGAGGATGAGAGATCAAGACACATAACTATAATACAAAAGATCATTTAATGATATACGTATGACCCAGGAGAACTGCTTGTCCACTCTGGGAGGGGGAGGGAAGAGAGAGGGGAGGGAGACAACATGAATCATGTAACCATGGGGGAAAAAATTTTAATACAATTTTTAAAAAAAGATCTTCTAAGAACAAAGAGTAGATGTTATGTGATGCTTAAGGGAACTGTAGGATCATCAATATGGTCCTGGAAGGACCCTTAGAACTTATGTGAAGCTCATTCCCAATAGGGAATAGGGAGGGGGCAGCTGGGTGACTCAGTGAAATGAGAGCCAGGCCTAGAGATGGGAAGTCCTGGGTTCAAATCTGGCCTCAGACACTCCCTAGCTGTGTGATCCTGAGCAAGTCACTTAACCCCCATTGCCTAGCCCTTGCCACTCTTCTGCCTTGGCACCAATACACAGTATTGGAAGGTAGGGGTTAAAAAAAAGAAATAGGGAAATCCATCTGAACAAGGATTTTAAAAATAGAGAAGAGATGGCAAACCACTCCTGTGTCCTTGCTAAGAAAATCCCAGGGAAAGCTCTGGTCCCTGGAGTCACAAAGAAGTGGTCATGGCTGAATGGCAATGACAAAAGGGGAGAAGAAGGCCCTCGATACTGGTGTGGGATGAGAATGTTCAGAGCACATCTGGGGAGGGCGTGCACAGCCTATAGTTTATCTGGGAGCAGGTGTGTAAAGCATAGAAACATAAGTGAAGGGTGGAAGGAGAGGGCCGAGTCAGCTGGTCCAGCATCCCCTTCCTCCTGCTCCTGCTCCTGCTCCTCCTCCTCTTCCTCCTCCTCATCCCTGTTTCTTTTTCCTCTTCTCCAGTCCATGGTGTTGCTCCTCCACAGCCAGCGGCAATACATCTTTGAATTTGACAAGAACGACCGGCTGTCCTCGGTGACCATGCCCAACGTGGCCCGTCAGACGCTGGAGACCATCCGCTCGGTGGGTTACTACCGCAACATCTACCGGCCCCCCGAGGGCAACGCCTCGGTCATCCAAGACTTCACGGAGGACGGGCGGCTCCTCCACACCCTGTACCTGGGCACGGGCCGGAGGGTGATCTACAAGTACGGGAAGCTCTCGAAGCTGGCCGAGATGCTGTACGACACGACGCGGATCGGCTTCACGTACGACGAGACGGCGGGCATGCTGAAGACCATCAACCTGCAGAACGAAGGCTTCACGTGCACCATCCGCTACCGGCAGATCGGGCCGCTCATCGACCGCCAGATCTTCCGCTTCACGGAGGAGGGCATGGTGAACGCACGCTTCGACTACAACTACGACAACAGCTTCCGCGTGACGAGCATGCAGGCCGTGATCAACGAGACGCCGCTGCCCATCGACCTGTACCGCTACGACGACGTGTCGGGCAAGACGGAGCAGTTCGGCAAGTTCGGCGTCATCTACTACGACATCAACCAGATCATCACGACGGCGGTGATGACGCACACGAAGCACTTCGACGCCTACGGCAGGATGAAGGAGGTGCAGTACGAGATCTTCCGCTCGCTCATGTACTGGATGACCGTGCAGTACGACAACATGGGCCGCGTGGTGAAGAAGGAGCTCAAGGTGGGCCCCTACGCCAACACCACCCGCTACTCGTACGAGTACGACGCCGACGGGCAGCTGCAGACCGTGTCCATCAACGACAAGCCGCTGTGGCGCTACAGCTACGACCTCAACGGGAACCTGCACCTGCTGAGCCCCGGCAACAGCGCCCGCCTCACGCCGCTGCGCTACGACCTCCGGGACCGCATCACCAGGCTGGGCGACGTGCAGTACAAGACGGACGAGGACGGCTTCCTGCGGCAGAGGGGCGGCGACGTCTTCGAGTACAACGCGGCCGGGCTGCTCGTCAAGGCCTACAACCGGGCCGGCGGCTGGAGCGTCAGCTACCGCTACGACGGACTGGGCAGGCGGGTGTCCAGCAGGACCAGCCACGGCCACCACCTGCAGTTCTTCTACGCCGACCTGACCAGCCCCACCAAAGTCACCCACCTGTACAACCACTCCAGCTCGGAGATCGCCTCCCTCTACTACGACCTCCAGGGCCACCTGTTCGCCATGGAGCTCAGCAGCGGCGACGAGTTCTACATCGCCTGCGACAACATCGGCACGCCGCTGGCCGTGTTCAGCGGCACCGGCCTCATGATCAAGCAGATCTCCTACACGGCCTACGGGGAGATCTACATGGACACCAACCCCGGCTTCCAGATCATCATCGGCTACCACGGCGGCCTCTACGACCCCCTCACCAAGCTCATCCACATGGGCCGCAGGGACTACGACGTGCTGGCCGGCCGCTGGACCAGCCCGGACCACGATGTGTGGAAGCGCCTCAAGAGCAGCGCCGTCGTGCCCTTCAACCTCTACATGTTCAAGAACAACAACCCCATCAGCCACTCTCAGGACATCAAGTGCTACATGACCGGTGAGTGGGTCCTTTGGCTTCAACAAATTCTATTTAGTTAATTGTATATCATAGAATTGCTTTCTATAGGTCTAATTAATTATAAAATTTAAAAATTGTTATTATTAATAATAATAGCAGCTAATGTCTGTATGGCATCAAGTGCTACATGATCAGTGAGTGGGTCCTTTGGCTTAGACAGATTATATTTATTTAATTATTTAATTGTATATTATAGAATTCATTTCTATAAGTTTAATTAGTTATACATCTTAAAAATTGTTATTATTAATAATAATAGCAGCTAATGTCTGTATGGCATCAAGTGCTACATGACTGGTGAGTGTGTCCTTTGACTTAGATGAATTATATTTATTTATTTAATTATATATCATAAAATTAATTTCTATAGGTCTAATTATAAATATTTTAAATTGTTAATAATAATAATAGCAGCTAATATCTGTATGGCATCAAATGCTACATGGCCAGTGAGTAGGTCCTTTGGCTTGAGCTATATTTATTTAATTATATACTACAGGGTTAATTTCTATAGTTTTAATTAATTAAATTATTTAAATTTTTATTATTTATTAAATTTATTATTAAATTTATTATTATTAAACATTAATATTTTTATTATTTGTTTAATATTTCTTTAATTTAATTTAATAATTATTTACTATTAAAATTATTAAATTTAAATTTTAATTAATTAAAAAATTTAAAATTTGTTGTTATTAATAATAATAATAGCAGCTAATGTCTGTATGGCATCAAGTGCTACATGATCAGTGAGTGGGTTCTTTGGCTTAGACGGATTATATTTATTTAATTATTTAATTGTATATTATAGAATTCATTTCTATAGGTTTAATTAGTTATACATTTTAAAAATTGTTATTATTAATAATAATAGCAGCTGACGTCTGTATGGCATGTTAAGTTTGCAAAGTGCTTGACAAATAGTAACATATTTCATCTCCTCAACAACCCTGGGAGGTTTAATGATTTAGTAATAATAATAATAATAAATTTAACAAAAATTAATAATAATAATTATAGAGGAGGAAACAAAGGCAGCAGAGGTTGAGTGACTTGCTCTGCACCCTATCCACTGTGCCACCTAGCTGCGTCTAGACAAGTCATTTCACTTCTCAGGACCTCAGTTTCCCTCTCTCTGAAATGAAAGGGGGTCTGATTAGATGGTCTCTGTGGTTCCTTCCAGCTCTAAAATTCTATTTCATAACATACTGTGTTCTTGGTCCACTCCAGCTCTGACATCTTACATTGTGTAATAATGTTATGATAAGCTAGGGAGTACTATAGAGTCCAGCATGCTGGAGCTGACTCATCTTCCTGAGTTCAAATCTGGTCGTAGATATTTATCAGCTGTGTGACCTGGGCAAGTCACTTACCCATTGTCTGCCTCAGTCTCCTCAACCGTAAATGGGGATGATGCCTCCCAAGGTTGTATGGGGATCAAATTAAATAATATTTGTAAAGGTGTTTAGTACAGTACCTGGTCTGTGAGAGGTGCTTAATAAATGTTTGTTTCTTCCTTCGAAGGGGCCTCTGAGCAATGAAGTTGTGGGTTCTAACCAAGTTCTCTCTTAGCTCTGACATTCCCTGTTCTGAGACCCCTCCCAGCTCTGACATTCTGTGTCCTCAGGTGTCTCCCAGCTCTGTATTCTAAGGCCTCTCTCAGCAATGACATTCCCTGTTCTAAGGTCTCTCCCAGCTCTGACATTCTGTGTCCTGAGGCCTCCCCAGGTCTCAAACCCTGTGCCCCATGAGCGAAAAGGGTAGGGCAGTTGGGCAGGAGAGGGAAAAGGTCATTACTTTTGAAGGGCCCGTTGTTAAACATGAATATTTTAGCAATTGTACACTTCATGGTGGGAAGCTTTGCTGCCAGCCTTGGAAAAACCTGATGGATTGAGCTGACATTTCCATTACATCCGTCTGCATTAAGCACTCCTCTTGCCATACCCTCAAATGAGTTTACTGTGAAATGTGTTGGCAGGTTACTGTAGCTGAAAAAAAAAACCTGATGTGATATGAAATGTACTTTTCTGTCAGAGGAAGGAAAAAAAGTTGTCACTGCCTCTTGGCAAATAAATTAGTCCCTTTTCCCTTTCTCTCCCCACCAGCCTTCCATCTACATACACACACATTCTCTCTCTCTGTTTCTCTCTTTCTCTGTCTCTCTCTTTCTCTCTGTCTGTCTCTCTCTCTGTCTCTCTTTGTCTCTCTCTGTCTCTCTGTCTCTGTCTCTTTGTCTTTCTGTCTCTCTGTCACTCTCTCTGTCTCCGTCTATTTCTCTCTCTGTCTCTCTCTCTCTCCCTCTCTCCCTTTCCCTCTCTTTCTTTCTCTCCCTTGACTATTTAATAAAATCATATTTTCTTCAGAGCAAGTAGATGATTCAGAGTGTTCAAGAACATTCAAAGACCTGAGCAACTAGGTAGTGTAGTGGGTAGTACAAAAGCCTTGAACTCAAACCAGCCCCAGACACTTACTAATTGTATAACCTTGGACAAGACACTTCACTGCTCTCTGCCTCAGTTTATAAATTATAAATTGCCTCATTTGTAAATTGAGGATTAACAGCATCTACCTCCTAGGATTGTTGTAAGAATCCTAGGAGATATTTATAAAGCACTTTGCAAACCTAAAAACACTGTAAAACATGCTTATTATCATCATCACTTTTTAAAAGTCTGATACTGGCACTGAGTGACTTTAGGAGAGGTCTCTAGACCTCAGTTTCCTCATCTACGAAATGAGAGAATTGATAAAAATAAACTCTGAAGTTTCTTCTAGTACTAGCACCCTCTTTTTCTTGGATAAGAATCTGGTCCCATTTTTCTCAGCCTCTTGACCCTTTTCTTGCCTGTTTGTGTAGAAGAATCCCATGCTGCTCAGGACAGGTTAGGCTTTGGTCTCTGCCCATTTTAGGCCTCAATCTACAAAGGACACCCACCCCTCTCATAAGAGAGAGAAGGAAATGCCTTTCTAGCATGCTTGCCAGATACCCTAGCTCTTCCTTAGGAAATAAGGCTCCATTGAAGTGAGGATAAAACACAAAAACCTCAAGGTTTGGAATCCTTGGAATCTTAGAATCTCAGGGTTGGAAAGTTCTCCAAATTAGGGGGCTCTTGTTTAGGTCTGAATGGACTAAAGTCCATTCCAACTGAAAGGTCTTGGGATTCTGTAACCTCGGTGGTCAGTGTGTCTGAGCCAGATTCAGAATCCTCTTTGGCACATTCCCAACATCCAGCCTTTGCCTAAGGAATCCAAAACCTCCCAAGGCTCCCTATTCCTCTTTTGGACATCTTTATTCCAACCCAAAATTGGCCTCCTTTTTTTACCAAGCCCCATTATTGTTGGTTCTTCCCCCTAGGGCCAAGCAGAACAAGTCTAACCCCTCCTTAACTTGGCAGTCTTTTAGATACGTGAAGATGACTCTCATGTGCCTTATTACTTTAGACTAATTATCCACCATTCCTCCATCCAGTCGTTGTATGGTTTGGTCCCAAGACCTCTCACCATCCTGGTTATCCACTGTGTTCTTAAAAATGACATTTTTTGCTATAATCTCCCTTTTGATTTACTGTTCACTTGATTAAAAACCAAAGGAAGTGTTTTCTCTGCCATCTATATGAGTCAATTTTGAAATCACAGATGACAACTTGCTGCCAGTTCTTAAATTAGGCAGTACGTGTGTTTTACTCCATCCCCTTTCTTAAAGGAGGTAGGACTCTGCTACCTTCAAACTGCTGAAGCTAGTTCTAGAAGGGGCCATGGAATGTTAAAAAAAATAGAAAAGGATGGAAAAATCTATACTATTTAGCACTACAAAGAATGTTAGAATATACAATGTTAAAAGAAAGGGCCAAAATTAGTGCTAGAAGCAACCTTAGAATATAGAATGTTAAAAATGAAAGCCCCCCCCCCAAAAAAAACTATGACATTAGAGCTGGAAGGGAGTTTAGAACATAAGATATTAGAAATGGAAAGATCCAGGGAACCTGGAATGTTAGTGCTAGAAGAAACCTTAGAACGTAAACTATTTGAGCAAGAAAGGCATTTAGAACATTAGAGCTGGAAGGAGCCTTCACAGATAGATTAATATAATGAGAGCTGAAAGGCGCCTTAAAACATCAGTAATACATTAAAATCAGAGGGATCTGAGTCCCAGAGGGGACAAAATAACTGGATCAAGTTAGATGTCAGAATGGTAGAACCTGGATTAGAACCCAGGTCTCCCGAGTTCCAGACGGAGAATTCTTTGCATCTCTGAACAAAAGCTTTAGAGCTGAAAAG
The DNA here is from genome assembly GCF_027887165.1 of Monodelphis domestica. Taxonomy (NCBI): domain Eukaryota; kingdom Metazoa; phylum Chordata; class Mammalia; order Didelphimorphia; family Didelphidae; genus Monodelphis; species Monodelphis domestica. The sequence goes on from NC_077230.1 coordinate 338,607,398, forward strand.
AACTGATGCTGAGACTGAGGCCCCACAAGATCTCTCCTGAGGTCACACAACTAAGCAGCTGAGCCAGAAAAGTTTGGACCTATGTGTTCTGCCTCTCCACACAGGATTCCTTCCTCTCCTCACTTCAATCCCCAGGAAGGCTGTCTTTGGTTACACCATGCAACTGATCCTAAAATCCTCCACCCTTCCAAGAAAAAAGCACCAGTCACAAAATGAGCTTTCAGATATCCTCCTAAAGGTGCACATGAGAGTCCTGTATGTTCCGTCACCCCTTTTAAGGGTTCTCAGCTCTATCTTGACCTGGCTCCTCTTCCTAGGATTTTGTCACGTGCCTGCAAGAAGGATTCTTTTCCAAAGTACAATTGCAGATACAAGTCCTCAGCCCCAGGCAAACTGGGGTTTATGGTGGGGTGTTTTTTTTTCTGTTTTGCTTTTTTAATTTTCCCAAGAACCATCTGGCAGCCTTTAGATAATGGGCAATCAAGGAGGAAGCTGCCCTGCCAACAAAGTTTGGGAAATGAGTACTAGATGAACTAGAGGAACCTGATTGCCCATGACCTAGCTCAGAGAATTCTAGATTCTAAGCAAACTTGGACTTGAAAGCTTCCTTAGATCAATCCCCAGGTCTGCCCCTTAGAAGCTGTGCTACCTAAGGCAAGACGATTCAGCTCTCTGAGACTCGGGTTTGCCATCTGCAAAACAGGGATAACATCACACTCACACTGCTGATTTTATCAGGCTGTCATAAGGATCAGATGAGGCAAATGCAAAGTACTTTGTAAGTCATAAAACCCCGTGTGACTATCAGCGACAGCTTGTAACATTATTAGATAATTAAAGGTGTTGGCCTCTTTTTTTAACCTGGATTATTGTCTTGAAAATCACCGCTCAAGGATAATTATTCCCTTCAATTGTTTTGACTTCTCTCCCATTCCAGATGTCAACAGCTGGCTACTTACCTTTGGATTCCAGCTGCACAATGTGATTCCTGGATATCCCAAGCCAGATACAGATGCTATGGAACCATCCTATGAACTTGTCCAAACACAGATGAAAACCCAGGAGTGGGACAACAGCAAGGTAATCTGCGAGCACTGCTAGAACGAAATTTCAGTATTACTGTCTCCTAAACATACTTACTGTTTCCAAAGAAAGAAAACGGTTGTAAAAATGCGTGATAAATATTGGAGTCAAAGAACCCTGGCTTTGAACCCTACTTTTGCCATTAATACCTGTGTGGCCTCCGGCAAATCACTTTCCTTTCCCAGGCCTCAGTTTTATCATTTCCAAAATAAATTCTGTGGTGTCAGAAGATCCTTCTCAGCTCTGACATTCTGGGTTCTAAGGTCCCTCCCAGCTTTGACATTCTGGGTTCTAAGGTTTCTCCCAGATCAATATTCTGTGTTCTAAGGTCTTTCCCAGCTCAACATTCTGGGTTCTAAGGTCTCTCCCAGCTCTGACATTCTGGGTTCTAAGGTTTCTCCCAGATCAATATTCTGTGTTGTAAGGTCTTTCCCAGCTCAACATTCTGGGTTCTAAGGTCTCTCCCAGCTCTGACATTCTGGGTTCTAAGGTTCCTCCCAGATCAATATTCTGTGTTCTAAGGTCTTTCCCAGCTCAACATTCTGGGTTCTAAGGTCTCTCCCAGCTCTGACATTCTGGGTTCTAAGGTTCCTCCCAGCTCTGACATTCTGGGTTCTAAGGTCCCTCCCAGATCAATATTCTGTGTTCTAAGGTCTTTCCCAGCTCAACATTCTGGGTTCTAAGGTCTCTCCCAGCTCTGACATTCTGGGTTCTAAGGTTCCTCCCAGCTCTGACATTCTGGGTTCTAAGGTCCCTCCCAGCTCTGACATTCTGGGTTCTAAGGTTCCTCCCAGCTCTGACATTCTGGGTTCTAAGGTCCCTCCCAGCTCTGACATTCTGGGTTCTAAGGTTCCTCCCAGCTCTGACATTCTGGGTTCTAAGGTCCCTCCCAGCTTTGACATTCTGGGTTCTAAGGTTTCTCCCAGCTCAACATTCTGGGTTCTAAGGTCTCTCCCAGCTCTGACATTCTGGGTTCTAAGGTTCCTCCCAGCTCTGACATTCTGGGTTCTAAGGTTTCTCCCAGATCAATATTCTGTGTTCTAAGGTCTTTCCCAGCTCAACATTCTGGGTTCTAAGGTCTCTCCCAGCTCTGACATTCTCTGTTCTAAGGTCTCTCCCAGCTCTGACATTCTGTGTTCTAAGGTCTCTCCCAGCTCTGACATTCTGGGTTCTAAGGTCTCTCCCAGCTCTGACATTCTGGGTTCTAAGGTCTCTCCCAGCTCTGACATTATGTGTTCTAAGGTCTCTCCCAGCTCTGACATTCTGGGTTCTAAGGTCTCTCCCAGCTCTGACATTCTGGGTTCTAAGGCCCTTCTCCCTGCTTTTATATTCTGTGTCCTAAAGTCTCTCCCAGCTCTGACATTTTGAGGTCCCTCCTGGCTCTGACAGTTTGGGTCCTAAGACTCCTCTCAGTGCTGATTCTCTATTCTCAAAATCTCTTCCAGCCCTGAGGATCTGTGATCTAAGATTCCTCCCAGGCCTAGCCCTACAGAATTCTATTTCACCTGGCCACAGAAAAGTTACCGGGAGTCCCCTACCATCTTCACAGCAGAAATTTCCTTTTCTTCCACTTCCTTCCAGAGCAAGGAGAAGAGTGCCCACTCTCACTAAGCTCTCCCTCTGCTCCTTCTTACATTTTTGAAGATGGGAAGAATCAGTGCTTTGAAAGACCCCCAATATTCAGCTGTATTATAAAATAATAGGAGCATCCCTGGAGTCAGAGCATGAGTCCCCTCTCATCTCATTTACCAACTGTGTGACTTTGAACAAGCTATTCCACCCCTGTGCTTTGGTTTCATAATCTGGGAAATGGGCACCGTAATAATCCTTACACTCAACTTCACAGGCTTTTTTAAAGGAATGTACATTTGAAAGTGTGACATGCTATAGAAATAGAAGTTACCCTTATTTAGGCATTTAAACCTTCTGTCCCTGCTAAACATTGTGTTGATCTAAATGTCAGTCTACAAAATGTTCTGCCTTAACTAACTCATGCATACCCTTCTCAAAAAAAAAAAGGAAAAACCGCAAAATACATTCATACCAGCAAGCCTGCTCTGGTGGACAGTGCCCTCATCCCTGGTGGATCCAGGGTTAAGATACTGGGACCAATCACAGAAACTGTGGTCACTGCTGCCTCTCTCCCAAGGGAAACACCTGGTACTCAGGAGCTCCCTACCATACAGTGTGGTTGGAGCATCCTTAAAGCTGGGTAGAACTTTACAGATCATGTGTAAGGAGGAAGATGCTGAGACCCAGAGATGAGCCACGACTCAAGCCTTAGACTCATATAAAGGACTTTGACCATCATCTAGCCCAGTCTGCTCATTTTACAAATGAAGCAACTGAGGTTTGAGGTTTGAGGAAGTTACAATTTTCAATTCACCAGACTTGATCCTAAGCCACCTGACTCCCAGTCTCCAGATGGAGACTCTTTCTCCTCCGCCATATTGAGTCTGTTATCTTGGTCATTAGCAGTTGGGACTAAAGGTCACACAGAGGAGTGAGAGCCATCTCTTTAGAACGACTCTGGCTAGGTTCTTCTTGGTGTCATATTATTTCTTCTGCCCTTCTCCTTATTCAGATAATTCAATAGGATCTCATCAGTGTGGCAAATAATATCTTAAGCCAACCTCTTCTGATGCTCAGATCCTTTTTACCCAACAACAACTTGTCTGAAAAAGATTTAGGGATTTTAGTAGGCTGTGAGTTCAACAGTAGACATGGCATAACATTCAACCTTACATGCATTGATGGTAGCATAGTGGCCAGAACAAAAGTTAATCCCATTTCCCACTTAGTTAAGCCACATCTAGAGTAATGGGGTTAGTTCTGGGTATTCTATTTTGTTGCTGTTGAGTTGTTTCAATTGAGTTTGACTCTTTGTGACTCCATTTGGGGTTTTCTTGACAAAGATACTGGAGTAGCTTGCCATTTCCATCTCCAGCTAATTTTACAAAGGAGGAAACTGAGGCCAGAAGGTTTAAATAACTTGCCCATGGACACACAGGTAGAAAGTGTCTGGGGCCATATTTCAACTCGGGACTTCCCAAATCCAGGCCCGGTGCTATCCACTCTGCCCCTAGTTGCCCCGAGTTACATTTCAGAAAGGTTATTAACAATCTGGAGTGTGTCCAGATGGAGGTCACCAGAAGGATGATGGAACCGAGGACCATGCCATTAAAGGAATGAGGGAAACTCAGCCTAGAGAAGAAAATTGGGATGGGGGACAGTTGTTGAGGGGAGAAAATATGATAGTCCCCTTCAATTACCCAAACAATTGTCAAGTAAGAGTGATTAGACTTACTCTCCTTAGTCCTAGGGAAAAGAATAAGGAACTCTGGATACAAATTAGAGAGAAGCAGATTTAAGCTTGACATAAGGGGAAAACGTGCTAATGATTATAGCTGTCCAAAAGTGGAATGGACTGCTTCAATGATTTTCCTATTGCTTGAGGCCTTTAGACAGAAGCTGGATTATTCTAATTATTCAATCTGATTCAACAAACATTTATTAACAATAACCATTTGTCAGGAATGTTGTAGCAGAGGATTCCTGCTCAGATCCAATTTAATGAAGGTGGTTCTTTCCCCGTATATGCTCCGTGATTCCAGGAATCATTCCGTGGACGAGAATCATCCACACGTCTCTTTATATAAACGTTCTATCCCAATGGCCCGGGAGCCTTGCTCTGGTCCCTTTAGGATCTCAGTACCAGTGTAGCTAACAGTTGTCTCTCATTCTTGCTACGTGACCTGATTGGCCTTTGTCAATTAGACTCATCCTTGTTGACTCTTCATGTCAATGGATTATTGATTCTGGCCCTTGGCAGGCACAAGGGATCTTTGTTGTGAAGTGAGCTCTAGTTTTCATGAAACACAAGGAAATAATTGGGCTCAGACAAGGTTCGATTAATTATAAAGAGGACTTGATTTCAGTGAGAAGCTGGTGGCTTTGAATCAGAAAGTATTTTCTAGGGCTCCTGACAGTCAAGTGGATGACTTTTGAGAGCGAGCCTTCCCCCAAGCTCCCAGAAAGCAGGGAGCATCCTATTGGAAGCAGTCGCAGCATCTCACAACAACCTTCTATGACTCTCCCTTTTGTAGCCTTCTTAATTAAGGGAGAAAATTTATAAGATTTCTAGGTCCTGGTAGTCACAGTGACATGAAGCTGGACTGTTAAGTAGACTTTGTTTCAAGTATTTCTTTCCTCCCTTTTCCATGTTTACTGATTTGCCTATTTGCACAAAGTCCTCATGTTGCCCCTGAATGCCCAAGTTCCTTTCTATGGTATCCATTCCACCCACCCAGGAAATAAATCAATCAATTAGCAAGTATTTATTAAGTACCAACTCTGTGCCAGGTACTGGGCCAGATACTGGAAATACAAATAAAGAAGTAAGACAGATCCCACCCCAATGAGCTTTGCCTTCTATTGGAGGGGAGGAAGGGGGATACCACATGTTCACAGATAAGCCAATGTAGGATATATAGAAAAGAAATACAAAGTAATTGGGGAGGTGACGCTAACAATGCAAGGAAAAAGGAAAAGGTTCCTGAAGGAGATGGCACTTGGGCTTCAGAGAAGGAAGAGGTACCAAGAGGCAGATGTGAAGGCATCGTCCATTCCAGGGATGGGGAATAAGGATATGGAATGTCACCTATGGGGAATAGCAAGCAGGCCAGTTTGGCTAGAATATAGAGGATATGAGAGGAATTCATCAGCAATCAGAGCAAAAATATAGGCTGCAGCCAAATTAGGTGAAGAGCTTTAAATACCATACAAAAGAGTTTGTATTTTATCCTTTTCATCTTAATGTCACTCAGTTTCTCAGTTCATAGGACTTGATCCTAAGCCACCTGACTCCCAATCTCCAGATGGAGACTCTTTCTCCTCCACCATATTGAATCTGTTATCTTGGGCATTAGCAATTGGGACTAAAGGTCACACAGATGAAGGAGAGCCCTCTCTTTACAAAGACTAGGTTTTTGTAAGAATAAAGGGAGATTTGGCCTTTTGCTAGGAGGGAAGAAAGGACAGTGGATAGAAAGAACTTGAAAGTTAGGAGTGGAGAAATGAATGAAGGAGTCAGCTTGCAATGAAGACAACGGATCAGATGAACTCAGGTCAAGGGGTTAGAATTGGCAGAGAGATAAGACAACTCCCCTAAGAGGCCTACCCTCTGGTGATTGTCTCCAATTTCTCCTGCCTGTATCTTGTTTGCATAAAATTATTTGAATATTGCTGTCTCTCCCATATTATTCTGAGCTCCTGGACAGCCGGAATTGTCTTTATATTCCCACAACTTGAGGACAGTGCCTGGAACACAGTAGGCACTTTTGTTATGGTGGTGGTTTAGTCGTTTCAATCATGTTTAACTCTCTTTTACCCCATCTGGGGTTTTCTTGGCAAAGAAACTGGATAGGGGTCTGTCATTTCCTTCTTCAGCTCATTTTACAGATGAGGAAACCGAGGCAAAAAAGGTTGAGTGATTTGCCCAGGGTCACATAGCTAGTAAGTATCCAAGGCCAGATTTGAACTCACAAAGATGAATCTTCCTGACTTCAGTTTCAGCACTATCCACTTCTTCACATAACTGCCCACTTAATAGTAGGCACAGAATATAGGTTGATTGACTAACTAAAGCAGTAGTACTAAAGCTTCTTGTGTAAGAAATTAATAAGAACAGAGCTGTGCTTTAGGAATATCAATTTATGTAAAGGAAGGATTACAGAAGGTAGAGTCCAGATAAAGGGAGAGCAATCAGCAATAGTCTAGGGGAAAAGTGATAAGGGCAAAAAACGAGTGTAGTGACCAGTAAGTGACAAGAAAGAAGATGGATGTGAGAGATGTCAAGGAATTTTAATGGATAAAATTGGATATGGGGATAGGAGGAAAGAGAGAGTGACAAGGTGGGATTGCAAGCCTAAATACAAAGAATTGTGGCGTCTTGACCAGAAACAGGGCAGCTAGAAAGAGGACTAGATTTAGGACAAAAGATGATGACTTCTGGTTGGGGCATCTTGAATTTGAGATGCCAATGGAACATGCAAGTGGAAATGGCCAGCTGGCAGTTGGTAATGAAGGACCAGCACTCAGGAGAGAGGTGGGGGTTGGACATGTAGATTTGGGAGTCTCTTACATAGAGGAAATAATTGAATCCACAAAATCCAAGATCAATGAAAAAAAAAGTAGGGAGAAGAGGGGGAAAAAAGAGAATGGAGAGAGGGGCAGCTAGGAGGCTCAGTGGATTGAGAGCTAGGCCTAGAAATGGGAGGTCCTAGGTTCAAATATGGCCTCAGACACTTCCTAGCTGTGTGACTCTGAACAAGTCACTTGACCCCTATTGCCTAGCCCTTACCACACTTCTACCTTGGAACCAATATGCATTGATTCTAATACAAAAGAAAGGTTTGTTTTTTTTTAATTAAATAAAAAAAATTTTTAAATGAGAGAGAATAGGGTCAGGAAAAGTTGGTTTAAGGAACAAGATGCAGATGATGATATAGTCAAAGAAAATAACTAAGAAGGATCAAAAAGAGAAGCAGAAAAAATCATATCAAAGCAGAATCACAAAAACTCAAGGAGGAAGGAGTATAAAGACAGAAAGGTGGTCTGCAATGACAAATGCTTTTGAGAGATCATGGAGAATGAGAACTAAGAAGAAGAGCAATTTTAATCGACTGATGTAGAAGAAAGCCAGGAACAAGGAATTGATGGAAGAAAGGAATGTGGACAGCTTTTTCTAGGAGTTTTACTGTGAAAAGGAGAGCCATAGGAGAGTAGTGAAGGGAATGAAAGAATCAAGTAAGGCTTTTTTAGTATAGTTTTGTTTTTTAAGGAGTAGGAAAATTTGGTCATTTGTTAGGTTAGAAGAAAAGAGCCAGTGGAGGGAATACCATAGTGATGAGATCCTAGACCCCTCAATCAGTCAAGTGTTTTTTGAGCACCTAGGGTGCTGAGAATATAAAGACAAAGAATGAAATAAATCCAATTTGGAAAAAACTTACATTCTAAGAAGGTAGACAACAAGTACACATATGCATATAAACAACATTAATATTGTAGGGGATAAAATTAATATGGTTTGATAAAATGTAAGAGAATGTGGTCTCTGATATAGATCAAATCAAAATACTTTCAATAGTTTTATTTACAAAATAGGTGGAGAAAGTGAAAGTTGAGAAATACAAAAAGAGGATAAAAAAGATATTTAGCCTATCACACTAAATATTGCTCCAGTGTTCAACTCAGCCCATCACGACTTGTTAACCCTCAACCAGAATTCATCTCTCTCCAGAAGTCAGGAAAGAAAAGTCAGCTATTCACTCACCTAAGATCCCTCCAAGAGGCAATTCAAGTTGAAGACGACCTCTAGCCATAGAAATTCAGGGCTTTTATAGTGACTTCTTGTCCCTTCCCCTCTTCACAGGGGCCAATCACCGCTTTCAAATTGTCTAGCCCTGCTGGGGGGGGAGGGGGGGGAAGCAGTGTCTTGTGGGATCCACTTCTCATCCTCTGGAGGTGTAAACTCTTATCAAAATGATTCACAATTTCCTGACTGATTGAGTTGTTACCCACTTTAGCAAATGACCTGCAGAAACTCGTACCTAGTGTCTGGAAAGGTACTAAGTAGGGATTCTAAAAGAAAGTCTGATTTACACTTCACAGTTTGGTGAGGTACTAAGTAGGGGTACTTAAGTTAATGTTAACCAAGTGTTAACTCAAAATAGACAAAGAGAATAAAGAATTCCCTTTCACAATATAAAATGAATAGATATAATACAAATTATTTTGGGAGGGAAAGAACTAGCAATTGGATAGATCAGGAAAGGTTTCATGCAGAAGATAACCTAGAAAGCAGTAAGATAAAGATGAGAGTGTTAGGGTAGTGGGGCAGATGTCAAGGCAACTGATTTCATGAAAGAGAAGTGAATAGACAGGGAATTTTTCCCTAGTCACAATCCCCTGCTCTTAGTGAATGAATATACTACAAATATCCAGTTGTAGAATGAATGAATAAATTTACTATATTCCTTGTTTTCCATATTCTCATCAATTGTATTTCTTTATTTTTTCCCTCAGTCCATCCTTGGAGTGCAGTGTGAGGTGCAGAGGCAGCTAAAATCCTTCGTCACCCTGGAACGATTTGAGCAGATCTATGGTTCCAATGTTGTTGGCTGCCAACAAACCCAGGAAACCAAGAAATTTGCCTCCAGTGGGTCTATCTTTGGCAAGGGAGTAAAATTTGCCATGAAAGATGGCCGGGTGGCCACCGACATCATCAGCACAGCCAACGAAGATGGTCGGAGGATTGCCGCCATCTTGAACAATGCCCACTACCTAGAGAACTTGCATTTCACAATTGAGGGGGTAGACACACACTACTTTGTGAAACCGGGGCCCTCTGAGAGTGACCTGGCTATCTTGGGCCTCAATGGGGGGCGACGGACCTTGGAGAATGGGGTGAATGTCACGGTTTCCCAGATCAACACAATGCTCAATGGAAGGACTAGACGCTATACAGACATCCAGCTCCAGCACGGGGCGCTGTGTTTGAACACCCGCTATGGGACCACCCTGGATGAGGAGAAGGCTCGAGTGCTGGAGCTAGCCCGACAGAGGGCTGTGGGCCAGGCCTGGGTCCAAGAACAGCAGAGATTACGGGAAGGGGAGGAGGGCATCCGCTCCTGGACAGAGGGGGAGAAGCAGCAGATGCTAAGCACCGGGCGGGTGCAAGGCTATGACGGATACTTTGTCATCTCGGTGGAACAGTACCCAGAACTGGCTGACAGTGCCAGCAACATTCACTTCATGAGACAGAGTGAGATGGGCAGAAGGTGACAGAGAGGTTCTGAGCGTTAACTTCTTGCCAAAGACAGCTACTCTCTTGTGGCCACTTACCTGACTGTGTTGTACTCGGGAAATATGAAAAAAACAAACAAACAAAAAAATAGACAAAACAAAAAAAAACAGACAAAAACAAAAAAAAAGAAAAAAAGAAAAAAATTTTCTTAATGAGTGCAGAAAAGGAAAAAAAGAGATTGGTTGCACAGTAACTCATGCAACATCCTTTCTTTTTTAATTTGGCCTTCACACGTTTTTTGCAAAGAACAGAAGGTATTATTTTTTTCCCGTAGTGTGATCAAAGTGATTCCTGTCTCTTGTTCCTTTTTTTAATGTTGTGTTTTGGGGTCGTGTTTTCTTTTCTTTCTTTCTTTCTTTTTTTGTCTTTCTCCATTGGGAGGCATTTCCAGATGAGTGGGTCAGTGTCTTTTCCTTAGTACTTGGTCAGTCAGAAGTGAGCCCAGAGTGTGTGTGCTTCCTGGTCCCATCCCAGACCCAGGCTTCTGAAGACAAGAGGAGAAGGTGGGATGGGGAGAGAGCTAGAAGAAACCACACCCCAGTGCACTTACTTAAAGTTCCCAGGGGCCAAGGCTGGGTCCACTGGGTGGGGGGGAGCAGGGAGGGGGTCCTATGGAATCTCTGAATCCTTGGTAGGGCCCTAGTGCCTCCATGTGACCTCTGCCCAGTATTTTGTGCCTCTGGAGACTTAAAAACCAGCATGTCCCTTTGCTGGAGGCCAAGGAGACATTCATCCCCCTTCCCCAAGCTAGACCCAACTTTAAATGTTGAAACCAGATCTGTAAGACCACCACTTCCCCCCCTCCCCTATCCCACCCCCAATGGCAAATCTCGTTAAGCCTTTCTGCTCAGACAGGCTTCCCCTCTTGCTCCCCAGTCAGGGACAGAGCAGTAGCCCTCAGAAGACCCGAAGGCTCCGCTGTTGGCGAGTCGATCACCCTCTCTGGGCCCTGGAGATTAGACGGTGTCCTCCCCAAATCTCCTTCCAGCGCTACCGTCCTGGGAGTGTCAGAATCCTGGGAGTGAAAGGACCCGGGCTCCTCGTTTTTTGAGCTCTCTCATCGTGGCTGAATCCCTTCTCGTTCCGCTGTCCCCACAGCCAGAGCTGAGACTAGTTTTGGGTAGCTAGAGGAGCCTAGGGAGGCCCAAGCGAGGGAGGGCTGCATCCCCGTAAGGGCAGCCTCCGGCCACAAGCGGAGGACCTTGTCACAGAAGGAGCTTAATAAATGTTGACTGCAGTGAAATAATAGAGGTGGCAGTGGGGTTCAGAATCAGCCTTCCTTCTCCATGACCCCTGGGACTCTCCTAGGGAGGGTGGGGAGGAGGGTGCAGCCACAAAGGGATTGTCAGGACCCCCGGGTGCTGTTTCACAAGCAGAAAGGAAGGTGGCGAGGGATCCTGAGAGAAAGGGATGCAGGGAGGGAAAATGTTTTAGGAGTGGGAGGGGGGTGTCTTCATAAGCTGATGGAGGGAGTCCTGAGCCAGGCATGACATCAGCTGTCCCCAAAAGTTCACGAGCCCCTCAGAACTGAAGTCTGGCATGTGGCGGGCTTGCTAGGTAGCTAACAGTGAGTCGAGGAATGGGTCATGAAATCACTGATGCTGGGTTCCTGGAAATAACTCTGACTGGACGGGAGCCCTGAAGGCGATTTGCATAGTGGAAGCGACCTTGGATTTGGGGTCCAGGGACTCGGGTTCAAATCCTGTCCCACCTGCGGGACATTCAAATTGTTTCATGACTTTAGAGCCTCAGTTTCCTCCTTTGTAAAAGGATTGGCTGAAGGGGTGCTCAGTGTAGCCCAAGACCTCTTTCGGATCTAAATCTGATAGTCCCTTTTTTAAAAAAGAAAGACAGAAAGACCCCCTGCTGACACCCTTGCCTAATATGTCAACATGTTCTATACTGATGTGCTCCGGAAGCCACTTAGAGGGGAACCTCCCGTCCGCCATGAATCTGCCCTCACTGTCAGGGCTGCCCAGCAGGAAGAGGCACAAGTCTCCCCACGGACTCCTTTTCCCCCAAGAGATGTACTCTGGAGGGGCCATTTGGGGATGATCAGAGAGTAGGGCCAGCCTTAATCTGGGACCCTGGGGCAGCCCCAAGCTGGTGGGGATCCGGGAAGTGGATAGGCTGCAAAGAGCAGAGCTTCCCCTACTCCGTGTGTGTGTGTGTGTGTGTGTGTGTGTGTGTGTACGTGTGTTTGCGGCACGCTCATATTAAGCGTTTGCTGTCAGCAAAGAGTTCCTTTCCTTGTTCACACTCTTCATCGACATGGCCATCCATGTGTGAGGGGGGCAGGAACAGACGCTACCACCTTCTTTGGGGGGCTGGTTTATTGCAAAATGGGCCTTTTGTGGTAGCAAATGGGTTTCATTTACATTAAGTGTGGAAAATGGATTTCAAGTCTGAGCTATTCCCAGTGGAAACCTTGTTGGACTGATAAGCTCTCAGTACCTTTATAGCCTTACTCACGGAGTCTTCAGATTATTACACGAGCTAATGAAAGCAGGCCGGTCTCTCCATTTCCAAAAGCCTGTGCACCTTGTAGTCTGTGCAAGGCCAAGAACTAGGGGATGGTTCAAACCTGCCTGATGGACAAGGAATTTATTTGCCTTAGATTTTCAGGTGGGAGGGGCAGAGGGGGAGAGGTTGTGTTTACCTGGGTGCTCTTCAGGTTAAAGAAAAAAACAGAAATCACGCTACTGTGAAAATATACTTTGGGTCTGTGCGCTTATTTCACTGCCGCCTCCAATTCCAGAGCACTGCTGAATCCCATGACAGTCCTCCAGCCCCTTCTCCAGGGGATGGGTGCCAGCCAGCCGCGCCGGGAGACCTAGCTCTCTGCCTGGCCCTTTCTGCCGTCAGGCACGACAACATGGCACCAGGCGAAATGAGCTTTGAATGGGGAAGCCAAGAAAACGGGGTTCTAGTCCCAGCTCCGTCCCCAATTCTCTCTGGGATATTGGGATCTATCACTCCCTCTTTGGGGACCCCAAGTTCCTTCCTTTATAAAATGAGGGAGATGCACTACATCGCCTATCTCTGGGGTCCCTTCCAGCTCCGACGTTCTCCGGATTGTCCAGAAACATGCCAGATGTGCTAGTGCTTTTCTATGCCCTCCACTCTTATGGGTTTCAGCCTCTAAAACACCACTTAAGGGTGGCCATTGGTAGCTCTAATGGGATGCATGTTGGCCTATTAGCCCTCAGGAAGGAGGAACTGTTAGGACTGCCCATTGTGAGCTGCAGAGACACCAAAGTGACTAAGGCAAGGGGTTCTGCCGCTGATACCCCATTGGCAAAAACCTAATTTTGAAATCACTGGGGAAATCTTTGCATTAAGGGATTAGCCCTCTTGTAGACTACCTAATGAAAGAGAAAGTCTTGGTGCAAGAGGGTAGAACTAAGACACCCAAAGAGGGCCAGGACATTAGAGGAAGGCAGATTTCTCCTCAGTAAAAAAGGAAGAAAGGTCTAACATTTCATGATTAGAATTACAAATTAGAATCGTGAATTTCTTGTAAAAGAAGAAATCAGTTTGATGCTCCAAGTCTAAAATAAAGACACCATGAAGTGGGCTCCTTCCTTGGGCAGTGAGCTCCCCTTCTCTTAATTAATTCTTTTTAACTAATTAATTAATGAGGATCATTAAACTAAGGCTGGATGACCTCTTGTTAAGGAGTGACTCCTATTCTGTTAGAGGTTGGACTAGATGGCCTCCCCCCTCCACCAATCCCAAGTCTGTTCTCCTGGGTTTTTGTCACTTGTGATATTGGTATACATGAAGGGATAACCAGCTGCCCTAAATGGAAAGGGGAGGAATTTATAACGTGAGAGTGGGGTGCGGTGAGAGGCCTGAGGTGGTCTTGCCCACCCCACCTCCATCTTCCAAGATAGCCAGGATTTTCCCATGGGCCCACGCTGCCAATTATCACTAGAAAAGCCACTTGCCGGCGCCCTGCCCTTTTGGGTTCATCCTTATTGCACAACCAGCCAGGTTTTATATGTAGCCTACAAGCTTGGAAAAGAATCATTCTTCAGGCCGACCTAAAAGTCCTCTCCATTGACTTGAGCCATGACCTGGGCTTTGTAAGGACGGAGCTCAGTCCAAAGTTAAATAAATGCCATCGGAACTTTCACAAAGTCCTTTGGGTCATGAGTCCTCAGCACTGGAGGTCTTCCAAGTGGAAGCCAGATAGAACCCTGGGGATGGGGTGCCACAGGGAAGGCTCCTGTTCTGGGGGTTGGGCTGGATAGGCTGAGGGCCCTCCCCAGAGTCTGTGATGCCAGAGGCCCGTCCTAGAAGGAAGCGCCTTCTTTGGCCGGCCCTTGCTCTTGGATATTTGGATTAAATGGATGCCTGCCCAGAGAGGGGAGTTACCCGCAGACTGAATCCTCCATCTTGCATCCCCACACACAGCTATACACGCCCCTCACCCTGGACCTTGGGCAGGACCTTGCCACAAAGCTGTTCTCATTGAACAAGACCGCTTTTCCCCCCACGCCTTTTTAGCCACCAGAGATGCCGTGTGTCTTCCCCACAACCCAGAGGAGAACTGTAGAGGCTGGGAAGGTGGCTTAGCCATCTAACTTCTCTCGAGCAGCCCGACTGTCAGATAGGAGCCCTGTCACTCCTCTCAAAGAGGCTGGCTGAGGCTAGACCCCCAGAAGCTGCCAAGAGACCTGATGTTCCATTTCTGCCTTAAGGCTCCATTGTGTGAAGCTACCCTTGAGAAAGGGGGTGCTGCTGAGAATCAAACAGATGGCTGTTCCATGGAGGGGGTCGTAGGCAAAGGGGAGGAGGGGGGAGGAATGGGTTTGATCTCTCATGGACACAAGGATTGATCAAAAATCTATATTAAAAAAAAAGAATAAAGGATCTTTTCCATTGTGACTTGTAAGTGTCACCCTGATCGATTGCAGAGAGATCCATTCTACAAAGACAAGGCACTCCACACGGAATTTTAGAATTTGATTTTACCATCTCCAGCAAGGGCGCATCATATTTGCAGCAGTCTCTTTGACTTCAGCCAGTGTAGAACTGAAACTTGGGCACAGGGCTCCACTGCCTGAAGGCAGCCTCGGAGGAATAAATACTCAGTACACAGTAAGGTCCCTGGTTCTGCTTGGGGGGGCAGGGGGGCAGAGAACCTGGTTTTGGGGGGCCAGCTTGTCCGCTGCTTGCCAGAGGCAGAACTGTACATTTGTCAGGTCTGGGCAGGGGCAGATATCTCAGTCCGGTTGGTCTCCAATCTACAGGACAGCAGCTGGCCCCTTGTTGCAGAGCCCAGGGTTTAAAAGAGACATGTCTGACCTTTTCTGGGGGTTATTCCTATCCTCCTGGGGAGAGAAAGATCTTTATTTGGGGTGTACGATTCACAATTAAGTCTACCTACTTGTCCCATTGGCCTAAACATCTCATAGGAGAGGGGACTTCCCCTTTGAAACCAGCTTTGTTTATAAGAGGCCAAGGGGTACATGAGTAGACGAGGGTCTGGTGAGGTTGCCAGATCCATTCCTCAATGGTAAATCAAGGAAGATAAGTTTAATGGGACGCAAGATGGGAGCGAAGGGTTAGAAATGGCTTTTCTTGCCCCAGTGGTGAGCCCTGCAGCTGCCCAGCTACTCTCAAGAAAGCGTATCCGGACACCTCCCCAGGGCCTCCAGGACACATCCCGGGGGGACACCAGATGGACCACAGGAAAACTGAGCTCACAGCAGCTCGGACTTCAAAAGGAGGCACAGGTGGAGGACTACGGCCCCTTCCCGAGAAACCAAAACGTGGAATCCCCTTTTCCAACCTGGCCTACTAATTTTGCGTGAGAACTTCTGAACCTGCAGCTTGGATGAAAGAAACTTTGGGTCAAAGCTGCCTTGTGAAAACCCACACTGGAGACCCCAGCATTGCTGCGTGTAATAGTTTTCCTGAAGTCTGGAACTAATTTTGAGAAATTTTTTTTTCTCGACACCTTGTGTTTCTAACACTGTATTCTTGACTGTGTAAATACCGAGCAAGGCTGTAAATAAATGCAGATGTAGATACCTTCTAGAAAAATGAAAACAACAAAAACAAAAAACAGAAGTGATCCTGTGTAGCCTTCGGTGACAAATAAAAGAATATTTTGTGTTTAAAGGTTTTCAGGGGCTTTTTTTCTTGGGAGAAATAAGTGTCCTCCACTCGTCTGTCTCAGTAGCTAGAAAATCATCACAAGTGTTGGGAGTTCATGGGTTGGAGATGCAAGATAAGCTGATCTTCTTCCAGCTTTGAATCCCTTGAAAACATGGCGGTCACTGGCTAAGACTGGCCTCCTCCATCCCCTAGTAATTAATTGACTGCCTGTCAGAACAGGTTGACTCATTCCTGAGCCATGAGGCCTAGAAGCCTTTATAAGAGCCACCAAGGCCCCAATGCTATCTTCACAACCGATGAGATGATGCAGGCAAAAGAAGACATATTTTAATTAACTTAGAGATCTCCTAGACATGATCAGGCTTCCTATTTGACTTGTCCTTCCCCGCTCACCACCGTGATTCTGTCTGCCTTTCAAAGTAAGTACTAGGGCCTGTCATGCTTTGATGAAATAATCATCTGCCTACAAGATATGATAAAAGACACAAGAAAGAAAAATAACCCTTAACACAGCACTTTGAGTTTGCAAAGAACTGTACATGTTATCTCATTTGATCTTTGCAATAGCCCTGCAAGGTAGATGCTATTATATTTCCCATTTTACAGATAAGGAAACTGAGGCTGAGCGAGGAAGTGAGACTAGATTTGAACTCCTATCTTTCTGACTCCAAGTCCAGTGTTCTTGCCCACTAAACTGATCAAAGAACCACTGAACCGTGGCTTCAGTTCATTGGGCTAAAAACCTTCTGGTGAAGACTCCATTATTAGATTGCAAGTATGTTAAATGGGAGCACATGAACCCATTAACCCCTTTTCACTCAGAACAGATTTATGGAGATTATTACCCAGCTGTCTCCTGAGAGTCATAGGACAGAAATTTTTTAATTATTATTATTTTTTAATTATTTTAATTTATTTTTTATATTTTATTATTATATATCATATATTATATAATTATACATGAGGGACTTGGGGGAAGTCTGGAACACAGGATTTGGGTTTGGGACTGGTTGAGGGAGAATTCTGGCAGCTTTAAGAACAGCACAAGGATGCTCCAGAAAGTAGCTGACAGGAGGGGGTAAACAAAGCACTTATTCACTTAATCCCTCATGTTTACACAGTGCATTTTTTTTTACCCTTACCCAGTCTTAGAATCAATACTAAGGATCAGTCCCAAGGCACAATAGCAATAAGGTCCAGGCAATGGGGGTTAAGTGGCTAGCCCAGGGTCACAAAGGTAGGAAGTATCTGAATTCAGATTTGAACCCAGAACCTCCAGTCTCCAGGCCTGGCTTTCCATCCACAGAGCCACTTGGCTGCCCCTTATATGGTGCTTTAATATTTATAAAACTCTTTGGCATCATTCAAGGATCTATTAAGCACTTGCCTGTGGTCTGATCAGTCAGTTAGACTTCTAACACTGCACATTGACCCTGACATAGTGATATCATTTTGGTCCTCTCTGAGTAGTATGAAGGACAGCCAGCAACCAACCCACATATTAAACACTTACTGGTGCTAGACAATGGAGATACAAAGACCGAACTTAACAGACCGTGATTTCAGAGTACAATCTACATTTCTGTAGCTTGCCTCATAACCATCACTTGAGGGGAGGAGCTCAAGCTATTGTCCACTTTTACAGATAGGAATTCTGAGACCCAGAGAATTTGTGACTTGCCATCATCACATACGTGGGGCAAATATCAAAGCAGGTGTCCATTCTATTTCCCACTCCATCCATACTCGCTGACTCTCAACAATCCAAAGACGCATTGTTTGACCTTGTGCTGACTTATAGGACCATTGTCTCACCTGAGCCTGAGCCACACCAAGGCACCATCCACATTTCAGGCTGAGAGATGATTTGACTGGCCACGTTTGTACCGTAAAAGGCAGAATCACAGATTTTGAGAGTTGGAGGGGACCTCAGCAGCCATCTCTCTAACCCCATCCATACCCAAAAATAGAATGCTCAGGACCACCCAAAGCGGGTACCCAGCCTTTGCTTGAAGACATTCAGGGAGGAGGAGCCCACTGCTTCCTGAGGCAACCCATTCTACTACTAGATAGCCTTGATTGTTGGGAATTTCTTCCACAAGAAAGCTGAAAATTTTCTCTTTGAAATTCCCATCCATTGTTCCTAGTTCTGCCCTCTCAGGCTGATCAGAACAAGTCTAACCCCACTTCTACCTGACAGCCCTTCAAATCCCTAAAAATATCTATTGTATCCGCCCTGCGTCTTCTCTGTTCCTGACTGTTTCTTCATTAGAGCCTCATATGGTGTGGATCTTTACTGCTTATCAGTGTAAGGACCAAGACGTATAGAGCAAATTGAAACAGATTCTTCTGGGACCTTGACCCCACTGGACCTCAGGTTCCTCCTCTGTAAAATGTCTAAGGTCCATTCTAGCCCAAAGTATTTCATTCCTAAGGCTCCTTCCAGCTCTGACATTCAATGAGCTAAGATCCCTTCCAGTGCTGACATCTTGTGAGGTAAGAGCCCTTCCATCTAGAATCTTCCCTGTCATTAAATGTGGTAGGAGACTCCCAGTTTCTTTCCAAGAGAGCACACAGGAGAAAGAACATCAAGGAAGTATGGGTCCATATGGAAAAGATATTCCTAGCATCCACCAGATCACACCAGGGGAGAAACCAACTATGTCACCCAAAAGGAAAGGCAGTCCTTTGAATATATGTGTAATTAGAATCTATTACCCTAGAAACTACAACCCCCAGCAAAACTACAATTCCCAGAACCCCACTCACTTCCTGTCATTAGGTGCTGATGTAAACAGGATATAAATTGGGTGGAGTTCCATCTCAGGCCCTCTTGCCTTCCTGTCATAGCTTTGGTGGAGCGGGGATTTTTGAGCAGGTAGAAAACTTAGTCATGTGGTTTGATTTTGTAAGATAATAAACTTTATAAAAATAATACTTTAAGGGGGCAGCTGGGTGGCTCAGTGGATGGAGAACCAGGCCTAGAGACAGGAAGTCCTAGGTTCAAATCTGGTCTCAGACACTCTCTAGCTGTGTGACCCTGGGGAAGTCATTTAACCCCCATTGCCTAGCCCTTACCATTCTTCTGCCTTAAAACCGATACACAGTATTGATTCCAAGATGGAAGGCAAGGGTTTTTAAAAAATAATAAGACTTTAAGTATTGGATATTAATTTAACTCTTCCATATAGCATCCCACATCATAAAGCCAGACTTCCTGGGAGATGGGCTCCACTTGACTTCAGAGAGAGCTGCTGGGCCAAAGACAATGAGCCCATTAAAGGTTTGAATGTTCCAAGCCAGAGAACCCCATTAGCAGAAGCTATTCTTAAGAGTTCACATGAAACTCTTATGTAAAATTCAAGGAACACTCTGGGAGGCATATTGAAATATAAGGGAAAATATAGTCCATCCTAGTTAATAATTACTTATGTTTTGATCAGCCTACAAATTATTCACAATGCTTGTGAGGTAGGAAGCCTCATCCCATTGGTTACAAATTCTTTAGACTCTAGAACTTCTTACTATCTCGCCATATATCTAAGTTTTCTAACTCTATCCCCAACACAGCACAGTGCTTTGCACAATTTTGTTGTCGTTCAGTTGTTCAGTCATGTCTGACTCTTTGTGACTCCATGGACCTCCAGGTCTTTCTTTACTCCACTCTCTCCCAAAGGCATCCAAACTCATGTGCATTCTTTCCATGGTGCTCTCTATCCATCTCAACCCCTGCTGTCCCCCTCTCCTTTTTGCCTTCCATCCTTCCCAACATCAGGGTCTCTCTCAATGAGTCCTGCCTTCTCCTGGTGCGACCAAAGTACTTCAGTTTTAGTTTATGTATTTCCAGTGAACTGTCTGAGTTAATTCCATTTTTTAAACTCATCTTCCATCTTAGAATCAATACTGTGTATTGGTTCTAAGGCAAAAGAGTGGTAAGAGCGGGCACTGGGTGGTTAAATGAATTGCCAGGGGTCACACACAAACACACACACAAACACACACACACACACACACACACATTCACGCATGCATGCATACACAAGAAATGTCTGAGGCCAGATTTTAATCTAGGACCTCCCATCTTTAGGCCTGACTGAGTCATCTAACTTCCTCTTGAATTAATTTCTTTACGTATTGACTATTAAGTATTCATTTCTTGAAGTATTGACTGATATGATCTCCTTCCTGTCCAACGGACTCTCAAAAGTCTTCTCCAATCATAAGCTTTTTTTTTAAACCTCCTGTCTCCAGGCCTGATGTTCTTTCTACTTTGCTATCTCATTGCTCCTATAGTAATCTCTTAACATGCTTTATGCATCATTTCATTCATTCATTTATTCATTCATTCCATCTCCTTCCCCTCAAAAAACCCTGTTTCTTTCTGGAAGGCATCATATCCCTAGTGTCTTCTTCTGGTACTCTCTGATGCTGGTTTGTCCTCTCATGCCTTCTCATACATTGGTCCAGGAGAACAAGTTGGTAAAGTACATCGTTTATTACCTCCCCCTGCCACATGTAGGCCTTCCCTCTGCCACCATCAGTCAGCAACTTTTCCTCCTCTGAGGTTGATGCGTCACTCAGTTCAGCTTCCAGGTCCCCCTCCCTTGTTTCTCAAAAAGTTCAGTACCCGGTTCATAGTGTTCCTCTTCACCTCAACCACCGCTCTAATACTGGAGGCCCACAATTGACTTCCTTTAACCGGCTCTGACGTCTCAGTTCATTAAATTCCCAACTCCCATAAGCCATGTCTCTAATTCAGTTATCCATAGGGTTAGTCATGCCAGAGACCTTAATATCTCTGCAATTTTGAACTCTGAAATTTCTTTCACCTAAACAGAATTTCCTGCCCTTTCCTCTCTTCCTTGATCTAACTTCTCCTAAATGCCTATTTTGTCTTCCCTAGAAACTCCAGTTCTTCTGTCTCACCCTATTTGCCCTGCTCTGGCCATCCCTTTCTCCCTTCACATTTCCAGCCCTATGGTTAACTTGTTCAAATATACATTGTTCTTCACCTTTAATTCCATCTCTCTCTGGACCTAACACCATTCATCCCCTGCCAAACCTCAAAACTAAATCACTGAGGCCGTTCTCCTATATGGGGCATGGATTCCATTTTCAATTTCCACCTCGCAGAATCCTGGGCTTCCTTCAACACTCAAATAAGGTGCCAGTTCCCCCACGGAGCCTTCTTTCACTCAACAACCTCCCTCCCCAGTTAACAATGCTTTCTCTTCTTCAAATTACCTTAAGACCTCAGCAACAGGCTAAGGCTGCTGTCTAAGTATCAAATTAGTTCAAAAGAAGTTCACTGCTCACAGGCTGACCATTATTTGATGAATCCTTTGGTCAAATGAAACAAAATTTTATAGCCCAAGATAGAGGGTGAACAATGGGCAAGTGACAGTGGGCTAAAGCTGGCTGCATCAAGCCCGTCACACCAAACCTCAGAATATTACTGGAATTCCCCAATGAAATGCATGATAATTCACAAGAGATTAGCCCAACAATCCTTACAGGAGAAACTAAACAGATGAAAAATTCCTGTCGTCCAGACTATGACTCTTCCGGATGGCCAGAACATTGAATAAGTTCACTATATCTAAAACATACCCTGTAAGATTGACAAATTGCCCCCAAAACTGAATATAAAGAAGAAAACAGAATGGATGGCATTTGGAAATTGGGCAAGGTTTTCCATGGTCCCAAGCTACTCCTTGCCATGCACATGCATATGCACAAACACAAAAAAATACACACATCATTTTAACACAGTTGCCCTCAAAATAACAGTGATGGCTATATCTTGGTACACTATTGTCTCTGAGTAATCAAAGCTGCAGGAACCAAAGGGCAATGGAGAGGCATGTGTGATTGATACCAGGAGGTCACAGTATATTTCCAAAGATGACCACCATGCAAGATATTATGCGGGATATTAACAAGGAAAGTCTGATAAGGAAGAGTTGAGTTGGTCATGTACCAAAAGATTATAACCAGGGGCAGCTAAGTAGCACAGTGGATAGAGCACCAAGCCTGGAGTTGGGTTCAAACTTGGCCTCAGATACTTCCTAGCCGGGTGATCTTGGGCAAGTCATTTAACCTGCATTAGCCTCCATTTCCTTCTGTGTAAAATAAGAAGATTGGAGTCAATGGCCTCCAAAGACCCTTCTAACTCTTAATCTATGATCTACTCATTATTAAATGCCAGCTATGGGTGGCTCAGTGGCTTGAGAGCCAGATCCAGAGATGGGAGGTCCTGAGTTCAAATCTGACCTCAGACCCTTCCTAGCTGTGTGACCCTAGGCAAGTCACTTAATCCCCATTGCCTAGCCCTTATCATTCTTCTACCACCACACAATATTATGTCTTGATTCCAAGACAGAAGGTAAGGGTTTAAAAAAAATGCCAGCTATGTGCCAGGCCCTGTGCTAGATGGTTAGGTTACATAGTCAAAAATGAAATTATTCTGCCCTTAAAGAACAAGGATTATTTTGTGGTTTGGACAGTGGATGGAACTGGGGAAATACTTGAGACAGGGCGACCAAGCAGCAGGCTATTACAGTTGTCCAGATGTGGAGTAATGAGGGCCTGTGCCAAGGTCATTGCTTTGACAGAGAAAAAGAGAAGACGAACAAGAGATGCTATAGAAATGGGATCATTGGAATCTGATCACTGATTAGATATTGCAGGTGGAGTGAGTGAGGAATCAACAAACCTGAGTTGTGGACCTGGGTGATTGGGATGATGGTGGTACCCTTGACAGTAGGAGGAACCCTAAGAAGAAAAGAGAGTTTGGGAGGGAAAGTAATGGGTTCAGTTTGGAGCATGTTGAGTCTAAGATACCCATGACTCATTGAATTTGAAATGTCTAGAATGCAGTTAGAAAGTTGAGACTAGAGGTCAGAGAGAGGTTAGGGCTGGACAAGTAGATCTAAGAGTTGAAAACTCTGCATTAACAAATGTAATAGACTTCTCTACTAACAGCAATGCAATGACCCTGGACAATTCTGAGGGACTTATGAGAAAGAGCACTATCCACACCCAGAGAAAGAACTGTGGGAGTAGAAACACAGAAGAAAAACAACTGCTTGATCACATGGGTCGAGGGGGATATGATTAGCGATGTAGACTCTAAACAATCACCCTAGTGCAAATATTAATAATATAGAAATAGGTCTTGATCAATGACACATGTAAAACCCAGCGGAATTAAACGTCGGCTACAAGGGAGGGGGGGATGAGGGGAAGGCAAGAACATGAATCATGGAATCATGGAAAAATATTCTAAATTAACTAATTAAATAAAAATGTTCAGTTCGTTAAAAAAAAAAAGAAAGACAAAGAAAACTGAATTGAAATGATCATTGAAATCATGGAAACAGATGGGATCAGTAAGTAAAACAATGTGGAAAGAGAAGAGAAAAATAGAGTCCTGGAAGGTCTCCAAGGTAAGCTTGAGTGATGGGAAATGAGTAAATTGAGGAATTGGGAGGGGAGGGTATTTGAGAGAATATCAGGATGTGTTGATATCCCCTAGCGTGAGGGAAAGCCCTGAGATGGAGAGAAAGACTCTGAGCCAGATGTTGAAGAAGAAAAGGCAATGTCCTAGAGGTCAATAGACCACAACCATCACAATCTTGATTGGGTGATAAATATGGATTGAATTAAACTTTCAGGTGGAGAGGCTACTGGGTGTAAGTGGAAGGGGGAGAACCTAGAAGTGACAATGAGAAACAAGGAACAATCCAATTCCCCCTACCCCAACAAACAGCGAGTGAATGAGTAAAAGCAAAACCAGTGTTGGAGAGGGCAGCCAAGGAAGCTGGATCCTCAGAAGGGAACCAGGTCTGAGCAAATGCAAGAATCCAGAGGGATGCTTCAAGAAAGGAGAAGGTTGAAGGGCAAATCTAATTTGTTGCTAATTATAGAGAGCACAGTGGAAGCATTGGGCAGCTTTAGGATGGGAGGTTGGATGGAAAAGGATGGAATTAAGGCAGTGGTCAGTGGAGAGTAGGAACAGAGCTGGAACAATGGTAACAAGGGCTTCCAAATTGTTGGCATGGGGCTGGGAGGAGGATGTGGAAGTATGTTGATCTTTGAGGAATGAGTTCAGGTAGGTTATCATTCTCCACAAGAATTTGGCCTTGGGTAGAATTGTCCCAGAATATCAGGTGTGTGTGTGTGTGTGTGTGTGTGTGTGTGTGTGTGTGTGTGTGTGTGTGTGTGTAAGGGAAATATCCCTATACAGACCCCAGAGTCATCCACATAGAGGAAGATAATTAAATCCACGATGAGGTCACCAAGAGAGAGAATGTAGAGAGGAAGACTCAAAACAGAACCTTAGGGAGCACCCAGAGTTAGGGGGCAGATTATGCTTGATCATTTGGTGAAAGAGGCTAAGAAGGAACAGTCCAACTGATAGAAAGATCAAGCGAAAGCTGTGTCCTGAAAACCCAGAGCAAAGATTATCCAGAGGAAAAGGTGCTCAATAGTGTCAAGTAGAGCAGAGAGCTCAGGAAGGATGAGTGCTGAGAAAAGGCCACTGGATTTGGCAATTAAGAGATCACTGTAACTTTGGAGAAAGCGATTTTTGTTGAATGGTGAGGTCAGAAGTCACATTACAAAGAGCTGAAAAGCAAGAGGAGAGGACATGGAGGCAAAATGTCTAGAAAGCTTTTTCTAGGAATTAGGTTGTGAAAGAGAGTGAAGCTATGAAATGACAATCTGATGGGATGGTAGAGTCCAGTGAGAGTTTTTGAAGAATGAAGATTAGATTTATTTGTAAATAACTGGGAAAAAGCCAGTAAAGAGGAACAGATTTGTTTACATGTAGAATATAAGCTTCTAAAAGGAAGGGATAGAGGGGAACAGGGGGTGGCCCAATGGACTGGGAGTCAGAACTAGAGTCAGAAGGTCCTGGGTTCAAATAAGACCTCAGACATCTCCTAGCTGTGTGACCTTGGGTAAGTCACTTAACCCCCATTGCCTAGTCCTTACTGCTCTTCTGCCTTGGAACCAAAGCACAATATTAATTATAAGAGGAAGGTAAGGGTTTTAAATAAATAAATTTATTAATTCATAAACAAATAAATAAAAGGAAGGGATTGGGAAGAAAGGTGCACGATCATGTGCTTATGCTTTATAAAAGTCTTTCTGGGGGGAGGTACTAGATGGGTCAGTGGATTGAGAGTCAGGCATAGAGACAGGAGGTCTTGGGTTCAAAGCTGGTCTCAAATGCTTCCTACCTGTATGATCCTGGTCAAGTCTCTTAACCTCAATTACCTAGCCCTTACTGCTCTTCTGCCTTGGAACCAATACACAGTATTGATTCCAATACAGAAGGTAAAGGTTGTTTGGGTTTGGTTTTTTTTTTTAAGCCCTTTAGAGCAGCTAGATGATGTAACAGATAGAACACTGGGCTAGGAATCAAGAAGATTCATTTTCATGAGTTCAAATCCAACCTGAGACTCTTACTAGCCGTGTAACCTTAGGCAAGTCACTTAATCTTATTTGCCTTGGTTTCCTCATTTTAAAAATGAGTTAGAGAAGGAAATAGCAAACCACTCAAATATCTTTGCTAAGAAAATCCCAAACGGGGTTATGGAGAGTTGGACATAATTGAAAACAAATAAACAGCAACAACAAAAAGCCCCAATATTAACCACAGATTCTTACTCATAAGAAAGACTTAATAAATGTTTGTTCAGTTGAATTGGATGAAACAAAATTGCAAGTGTTATTATTATTCCCATTTTACAGATGAGGAAATTGATTGTAAAAGGGGTAAGATGATTCACTCACAGTCAAAGAGTTAACAAGTAGCAGACCCTTAATTTGAACATGCTGGTCCCCTGTTCTTTCTTGGTTTATTTGTTATTGTTTGTTGTTGTCTTGCCTTTCTTTGTATCATCAGCACTTAGCCCAGTGCATGACATTTAATAAATGCTAGTTGATTAAGTGATTGAGTTTCCTTTGTACCTGGCTAACTCCAGTGATAGAGACCTAAAACTGAAGAACTTGGCATTATTTCTAACTTAGAAGAAAAGATGTCTTGGGCAGGTGCAGTAACCAGACCTGGCTGGGGAGTGGAACACCTTCTGTCCTCTGCTTCCTTCTTCTTTTCTGCCTAGTCCTCTCTTTTTTAGTTTTCCTTTTTATTATGAACTTAACACCAAATAAAACAAGCATTTTCATTTACAGACTAAAATGGAAAAAGAGGATTATCTATGAAAATACAGATATCTATCATCTATAGCTTGCTTTTCTTTTAAGTACTTAAGAAATTCAACCTATACCGTTCAAAGTTGTCCTGTGTGTCTGTGCTTCTTTTGGTCTGTCAAGTCTTTTCTTTTTTTTAAACCCTTACCGTCCATCGTGGAGTCAATACTGTGTATTGGTTCCAAGGCAGAAGAGTGGTAAGGGCTAGGCAATGGGGGTTAAGTGACTTGCCCAGGGTCACCCAGCTAGGAAGTATCTGAGGCCAGATTTGAACAGAGGACCTCCCATCTCTAGTCCTGGCTCTCAATCCACAGAGCTACCCAGCTGCTCCTCTGTCAAGTCTTTTCAAGGGTTACTTGGTGATGCAGTGGATAGAGTACAGGGCCCAAAGTCAAGAAGACTCAGTTTCTTGAGTTCAAATCTGGCCTGAGATACTTATTGGCTGGTTGACCCTGGGCAAGTCACTTAACCTTGTTTGCTTCCTCATCTGTAAAATGAGCTAGAGAAGGCAATGGGAAACCATTGTATCTTTGCCAAGAAAATCCCAAATAGGGTCACAAAGAGTTAGATACCTGAATAACAAATAACAATGGGAAAGGACACATCAAACATGATATACTGTAGAAATGTGAATTGTTATCTTAATTATTTTCTCCCATTAGGATTATTTTCTTTCTCATTTCTTCCCCCTTAATATTTCAGTCAAAATGGATTACTAGCTGTTCCCTAAATCTAATGTGGACTTGCTGGGTAGATAGAGTGACAGGGCTGGAGACAAGAAGAGCTGAGTTCTGGAGATGGGAATATTGGAGGGAAAAGGTAGGGAAAGAGGAAGGGAAAGGAAGGTAGCTGGGTGGTCCCCTCCCTCTCCCCCCCCCCTTTGCTCCGGTAGGGAAATTGACTAGGTTTTCTTAATCTATACTATAATTATGCTGGGGAATTAAATTAAATCAAGCCAGACTCTAGGGATAGTTAGGTTTATTTGGGCCAGGAAAATAAAGGTTCAGGAAAGCTAGAGAAAATTAGATCTTCAGCCTGGAGGTAAAAGGGTATCCCAGCAAAAAGCTCTTGTCCAGAAAAGGTGCCAAAACCCTTTCTCTCTTCCTTTATCCCTCCTTAGACACCTCCCACAAAGGAAGCTGGGGTAAAGAGTCCTGGGAGATGTAGTCTCCCGGGGTTCAGAGCCATTTTAAACCGCCCAGTTCAAATCTGACCTCAGACACTAATTAACTGAGGGACCCTGGACAAGACACTTAACCCTGTTTGCCTCAGTTTCTTTCCTCACCTGGAAAATAAGCCAGAGAAGGAAATGGCAAACCACTCCAGTATTTTTGCAAAGAAACCTCCAAATGGGGTCATGAGGAGTCAGACACAACTGAACAATAAACCTAATGGCCCATCTCCTGCCTCCATGCACTTGTACAAGTCATTCTCATACAGGAAATAGCCCCTCTTTTTTTTTTTCTCTCTCCTCCTAGAAGTCTCTACACCAGCCCAAGTTACTAATATTGTACCATTTACTTATATTGGCATATCTGTGCCCACACTGTATCCTTCCTCCCCGATTTGATTTAAGTTCTTGCAGAGTAGACACTGATATTCTGGGAAATCTTTAACAACCATCTCTCTGAATCACACAATACACTTTTAAGTTTAATCTGCAAGATTAGCATTTTCTCCATCATTTTCTTTAGCCTAGACAGTCAACAAAAAAACCAATCAAGCCTTGATTTCTGGTATTCGTAGGTGTCTGATTTACAAAAGCTTGCATTGGATATTTAACAATGGACTCTACTGAGCCAGCATAAGTTGTCTCCAAAGCTCCCTTGAATAGAGGAAATGGTACCCCCAGCATCTAGTGAAGGGTCTCACACATAGTAAGTACTTAATAGAAAGGAATCGAATGAGGAAACTGACTCGGGGAACTTGAGTGAGTGGGACAGGGTATTAAGGGAGGCTTCATTGAGGAGAGAGCACCCGAGCTGAACCATAGAGGAATAAGTTTTCTGGGACATCCTGGAGAGATTTCTGAAAGGAGAAGGGACAGAGAAGGCATATTTCAGGTATCAGAATAGCCTGTACAAGTTCATAGAAGGAAACAGACGGTACAATGGATAAAACCTACAGTCAGGAAGATGTGAGTCCAATCCAGCCTCAGACATGTCCTCGCTGGGTGACCCTGGGTAAGTCACTTAACCCCCATTGCCTAGCCCTTACTGCTCTTCTGCCTTGGTGTGTCATGAAGGGGGATTGAGGTGAGGGCTGAATTACCTGCCCTGGGAATGCCTTTTAGATCCACGGCCCTACGTTTCCAGGATTCCATTATTCTGGCACTCTGTATACACTCACTTCTCTCCATGATTTTGAACTAAATTTCTCTAGTGCTCTACAGCTCCCCTCTCATTCTTCCTTTCTGGAATATATAGATGAGTCACCATTGCTTTGGAGTAGTGCTGTCCACCTGTACCTTCTCATCCCCCCAAGGCTGCTCTTGACCTTTGATTTTGGAAGGGATTTTTGTTTGCTTTTGGACTGGATTCATTACTTCAATAAAGGCAGCTAAGTAGCAGAGTAGATAGTGCTGGACTTGGAGGGAGGAAGAACTGAGCTCAAAACCTGTTGGAGGCGCTTATTTATTAGCTATGTGACCCTAGGCATGTCGCTTAACTTGGGTCTGCCAGTTTCCTCATCTGTAAAATTAGAATAATAATACCACCACCATCCTGCAGAGGTTATAGGGTTGTAGTGAGAATCAAGGATATAAATACATACAATAATAGTATGTTATACTAAGTTTTGTAATTTGAGGCTTAAAAATCCTAAAGCACAATATTAATGATGGCTGTATTATCTTGTTTTTATTATTATATTTTTATTATTTTTATTATTATATTATTATATAATTATATTATATTACTGTTGAGAGAGGGAATCTCTCATTGAGGAAACTCCTCCCATCTGTGTATTTTTTGGCAAAAGCCCTGCAATTTGTAGTCCAAGAGAGTTGCTTGAGGCTCAAAGAGGTTGTGACTTACCCAGGGTCTCACAGCCTAATATTTCTTTTTACATTATTTTGTCTAGATAAAAAATATAAGGCACTCCTACCCAGGTATGAGCCTTTTGCTATATCCCTAACATATTGCTCCCCCACTTCTATAGAATCATAGATATAGACCTAGAAGAGGCCTCAAAGTCTTAATCCCTTACTTTACAAATGAGGAAACCAAGACCCAAGAGGGTTAAGTTATTTTTTCCAGAATCACACAGGTAAATAATAAATGTCAGAAAGAGGATTTGAATCCAGGTCCTCTAGCTTTAGAGTCAATGCCTTATTCTCTAGGCTACTCATATTTCCTAAGGAATTCTGAGGCTCACATTCCAGAGAGAGATCCATTTCTATGCCTTGTACCCCTTAGAAATCACCTTGGGCTCCTCAGATACCTCAGTGATAGATTTGGCCCCCCCCGCCATCCTCTAGGCATAGCCCTGGGCCTCCCCTATGCCTAAAAATGACCCTATGTCCCCAGCATTCACAAAGTTTCCAAGTCAACTGAAAAAGAATTCTCTCTATATCTCACCCAACAAATGGTCATCCAACCTTCCCTGGAAGACCTCCAATTCAGAGGACCCCATATACCTTCTAGGGAAACCCATTCCATTTTTTGATACCTCTAGCCTAAATGTGCCTCTTTAGAATTTCCACCCATTGCAACATGTTCTGCCTTCTGGGGTCAAGCAGAACAAGTCTAATCCCCCAACTCTAAGACAGACTGATCACTATTCCCACTCTCTCCCCAGGTCTACATCATCTCTAACCCAACAGAAATTTCTTCCCTATAGGTCAGAATCAGATCCCAAATGAAATCTCGTCAGGTCTTTCACCTTGGCAGGAATAAATTAAATTAAGGTTTATAGGGAGAATTAAGGTTTTTCTGCTAACCAAAATAGGGCACTGAAGCAATTCAATTTTGCTGCTAGCAAGTATGTATATTAAAGACAGGAATTCCTGAGCGGGTGACAAGCCTGCCTCTTTAGTTTAACTTTTGTTCTGTTCCAGTAGCAAGGAGCTGCTCCCCCACATGTATTTCTCATTTGTGGGCCTCACCTGTGTGATTTTTCTGCACGCTCACTCTTCCCACTGATATTTCTGGAAGAGTGTGACCTAGGTTTATGGTGGAGAGGGGGAGAATTTTCTATTGCAAACCTTCCTAATATGCTATTTCACTAAACGCTTTGAACTAATCGTACTGTCTGACTGACTAGAGAAAAATTAAATGCATTGATTGCCATCCAAGAATTATTGTTTTGAACGGTTCTGAACCTGTAGAGTAAGCTGAACCCAGTAGAGCTATTCTGAGGGTCCTGTATGTCAGAAGGTTCTATCATAGTGTGTCAAGAAATTATTTTCTGTTGGTTGCCATGATTTGGGCAGAAAGAGCTCCAACATAAGTTTAGAGAAGTGCAGTCTCACTTTATTACAATATGCTGCCACCATGCCTGATTTGTGAAGTATTTTCTGAGCCTCTTATCGATTCCCTCTTTCTGCCCAAGTGCTCTAAAGTTTACTCCCAGGACAAGATCCTTCTGTTTCTCTGGAGCTAAGTCCTTAAAAAGTCACAGAAGCCTTTGTCTTTCCTTTTTTCTTACTCCCTAGAAAGAGCATCCATTAATTCTTTGTGGTTCCAAGGGTTTACAACTTAGAAATATAGGAAAACAGAGGACAGTCAGGTGGCTCAGTGGCAAGGCCTAGAGACAGGAAGTCCTGGGTTCAAATCTGGCCTCAGACACTTCCTAACTGTGGGACCTAACTCCCATTGCCTAGTTCTTATCGTTCCTCTGTCTTGGAACTGATACACCATATTGACTCTGAAACAGAAGGTAATTTTAAAATATGTTTTAAATATGTATGCTTATATTTTTTTATATTTTATGTAATATATAAAATAAATGTATATTTATAGGAAAACATATTGGAGAAAGGAAGGAGAGGAGATGGGGAAGAGAGATTGTTTCAATTATAAATCAAAAGGGAAGGTTTACAAGTTATGAAGGCCTTATCAGTTATTCCTTGTCCTACATGGAAATGTGCAGGACACTCAAACTTCCTTTTTTCCTTCATTCTCTCTTCCTCCCTGGATAAGCCCCTTCTCCCAGATCTTCAAGGCATTAGCTAGCCTGGTTCTATCTGAACCAATGGATTTGTGTCAGGTTTCTTTCTTGTAGAACTGATGAGGCAATTTTCCCTATCTGTCTCCATCCCCTGGACTTTAGATTGGCAGTCACCTCCCTTAGCCTGTCCTAGAGATTTGGATATTCTGGGCTTTTCTTTCTCTCTTCTAAACCCTTACACTCCCCACCTTGATTTTACACTCTCTTAAATTAGATTCATTCTTTTTTTCCTAGTTGAGTTATCCCAAACCAATCCTCAGCTAATGGTCATGGATAAACTGATCTTTTAGTCAGGTGCCTCCTTTACTTGTATTCCTAGGATTTAGAACCTCAATTCTCTTAGGACCCCATGGTCCCTAAGAGGCTAGGAGCCCATACCCCAGCCCTCTAGCCTACTTGTTCTCTTCCAGACCTTCCTCCTAAACCGAAAAGGTGTTAAGTAACTACAAAAGGTGAACTAACCAAAAAAGGTGTTAAGTAACCCAAAAGATATAATCTAAACAAGGAAGGTATGAACTAAAGAGTGGGCAGTCCTGGAGAAAAACATCTGTTGTGATTGGTAGACATGAAATTTAGGGGAGGTGACATGAGAGACAAAGATCTTTAAAAAGAGATCAGAGGCCAGAAGAAGATATTCGATTTGAGATTCGAGTTGGATGGAGGATCTCTGACTCAGAGTTGAACTGGAGGAACTGGACCCCTGGAGGAGCTCATGCAGGAAACCTCAGACTGCTTTTCCTTTTAGACAGTCACTATTGGTGAGTGAAAAGCTGACTTAGTGACCCCGCCTTTCTGGAGGTGTGAAGCCTCCAGGTAAGGCCCATGGTCTTGAGACTCTCTTCCCCTTGACTGGGGCTTAGAATTTCTAACTGGTATCAGTGGAAGCTCTCTCTCTCTCTCTCTCTCTCTCTCTCTCTCTCTCTCTCTCTCTCTCTCTCTCTCATTCCTTAATATCTTCCCTCTATTATAAATAAACTACCATAAATTCCATTTACTTTAGTAATTCATTTTGGGATTTAGAAATTAAATCCCTGGTGACCACATATATCAATATTTAGAGTCCAACCACAATTAAATTTAACAATTCTAAGATGGAAGGCTAAGGTTGTATTTTTTTAAGGTAGATTATTGTGAGTGCCAAAGGCAAGGTACAAAATAGTTCTAGATTTCAGAAGACAGAGAGATCATCTCAGTTTATAAAGTGAAAGAGGAAAGTTTCCTGGTGGAGGAACCATTTAAACTAGGTCTTAAAGGATGGGTAGAAGTAATCTAAGATCCCTTTCAGTTCTAACCTTCTGTGCCTCAGTTTCCTTATCTGTAAAATGACCACATCTAAGAGTTCCTTCTAGCTTTAAAAGTCTGAGACAGAAAGTTTGAGACTAGCCTCAAACTAACCCTGACAGATCTAAGTGGCAGCTGCTCTTCTCTATTCCCTTCATTGTATAAGTCCTAGGTACCCTGTAACAGTTAAAATTCAACTGTTATGATTAAAATGTAGGGGAAACTGAGGCAGGTTGAAATTAGTTTCTCTCTGCTAGAAGTATTATATTTTTATGAGGTTTATTAAAGATTAAGAGCTTAAGAAAATACAAGTAAGAAAAGCACGTGTCTAGGAGGGCCGGGAGGCCCAATTCAATTTCACTTACATCATGAGAGAAGCATCTGCTTGGAAGCGGAAACAGGAAAAAAAGCCCCTCAGTAGGCAGAGAACTCCTTTAAATAATAATTTGTGATCTCACCCAGGCGAGAATTCAGTGCAATTACAAAGCATTCTGGGAAGTGAGCAAGGACTTCTGGAGACTAGAGTCCTGGGTTCAAGTCTCCATTTTTTATATTCCCTCATGTGATCATTTTGGGAAAGATTTTCCCCAAAAGGATCATGAAAACATAATCAACTTAAAGATTACAATAATTTGAGGATAAGAGAGAGAAAAAAGCAATAATTGCTGGACGCATTGACAAAAAGCCAGTTAGGGGGCAGTTCCTTTTAGCATAAGAGTGTACATTCAAAAAAATGTTCAATCAACTCCAAAGTTCATTCTTGATCTTCTTGTGCAGCTTGTGGTCTGGAGGCTTCTTCATGATGTCTTCTCCAACAGTTCAGTTTCTGGATTCAGAGAGGTATCATCTTTCTTTACCTAAAATTCTTCTCAAAAGGAATTTAAACTTTGCAATTTAAATAATAATATATTTTACAACCCCATCCAGGTGTCTGGATTTTGCTAGGTCAGAGCCATATTGTACATGTTCCTCAAAAGATAAGATTCTATCATTGTTGTTACTGTTATATTACAGTGTTATAATGTTATTGTATTAACCTTTAGATGGTATTTTAGGATTTACAAAGCACTGTCCTCACAGCTATCCTATCAGATAGACAGATTATTATCCCTGTTTTATAGTGAGGTACCTGAGTCTCAGAAAGTTTCAGTGATTTCCTTGCAGACACAAAGATAAAAATTGTTAAAAGCCCAACCAGCCCAGAATGTCTGACTCTAAAGCAGGGGTCCCCAAACTACATCCCACGGGCCACATGCAGCCCCCTGAGGCCATTTATCCAGCTCCCACCACACTTCTGGAAAGGACACCTCTTTCACTGATGGTCAGTGAGAGGAGCACAGGAGCGCGGCATCGCTCACATACAACACTACTTCCGATGACATAATCCTTTGCATGATGCCTTGTTGTGAGAGTAACTGAATGAGAACGAGGCACCGCACAAAGGATTATGTGGCTGCACAATTGAAGACATCAGCATGGTGAGCAGCGATCTGGGGAAGGGGATTCTGAACTGTATATACTGCTGCCCGGTATGGTGGTGGCGATGATGAGCCTGTGTAAGGTGTGACAGGCCCATCACAGCCAGCACTGAAACCTCCGCTATCCCAGACAGTGGGACAGGCCCAGCACCTCCTCCAGTACTATATACAAGCATTGGATAGTGGTGATCTAGCCTGTGACATCAGCAGTGGGCCTCTACTGTGAGAAGCCCACCACTGCCACTGGGTGTTTTATAATACACCCCCTGTTTTGGGGGGTCAAATTAATATAAGACAGTGTCTTATTTTGGAAGAAACACAGTAGTACAATGGCCCCCAAATGCACAACATAATGGCCCCTATTATATCCATTTGGGAGAGTATGGGAGCCATTGTTCTGTGTAGTAATGTGGGGAGAGACTTTTGGGCAAAAAGAGGCTATAGGGGCCATTATGTTGTGCATCTGGGGGAGTATGGGGGCCATTGTACTGTGTGTGGGAAGTGAGGCATGTGTTTTTCATATTATGGTCTATAATTACAGATCCATAAATATGGACCACAAGAGAACACACATTAGTGTCGTGCCTTCTTTTTTCCTGCCATGGAATCTGATCACATGGGTAAGACCTATGCGATCAGATTCCTGTGTGAGTTCACAGATTGCAGTGCAGTTTGCACAGGGTAGTGTGAACTGAAAAGGTGGTGGAGGAACCAGCTCTGTAATCATGCTGATTCCTGTACTGCACCAGTGTGAGCCTGAGGTAAAAGTGGAGTTCCACCAATATGGTCACTGATGAGACTGAAATGATGTGGACTGGGAAGGCTGCATTGATGGACACAGATCAGACTGCATTGATGCCTGTGCAGTCTGTATGTCTCTGTGTGGGCAAAATTATTATTGGTATATTGTTTTTGTAGGGCTGTATGTATGTGTGAGTGTGTGTGTATTTTACTAATAGCAATTTGGAATCCCTAGGATACAATGACATCAGGAAAGAGAAAAATTGACTCAGAGCGTAGGATATTCAAAGAACAGTGGACTTATGATTACTTTTACATGCAGTACAAGGAAAGAGCTGTGTATTTGATATGCCAGAATATAGTGTCTGTGTTCAAAGGCTACAATTTGCATCGACACTATCAAACTCAACATAAAGATAAATATGATTGTTTGGTCAGATATGTGAGAAAAGAAAATATTAAAACTGAAAAATACGTTGACAACTCAGCAAAATACTTTTGTGAAGCAGAAGCAGCTAAATATTTCATCACTGTGAGCAAATTTTCAAGTTGCCAAGCTAATAGCATGCACTAGCAGACCATTCATGGAAGGAGAATTTGTTAAAGAGTACTTTCTTTCTGTTGCCAAAGAGATGGGTCCAGAAAAGGCAGACTTATTTAGTACAGTTAGTCTTTCAGGATCTACAATTACATGAAAGATTGAAGAAATGGGATACAATTTGCATCAGCATTTGTAAAACTCCGTAAGAAAACTTTCCTATTTTTCCTTGGAACTGGATGAGAGCAATGATGTTTGTGATTCTGCACAACTTATAATTTTTATTCATGGGATGAATGACAATTTTGAAGTCACAGAAGAGCTTGCTACACTGCAAAGCATCAGAGGAACAACTACAGGAGAGGATGTCTATGAAAAAGTTTCCCAAACTGTGAAGGATTTGGAGCTGAACTGGGCTAAACTAGCCAGTGTGACAACTGATGGTGCTCCTATCATGGTGGAGTCTCAGAAATGACAAATTGCCCACATTAACCAAGAGATGGATAAACGTAACCATTCTCATCCAAAAGCCATACACTGCCTCATCAACAAACAAGCAGCCTATGTAGTAAATAACTAATGTGGGACTCTGTTATGAAAATTGTGGTATCTTATGTTAACTTCATTAGAGCTAATGCACTAAACCACAGACAATTTCAGGAATTTCTGTCTGAGCCAAATTTTGCCTATTGTGAAGATTGGATTTAACTCTCCCTGACTGTAATAATGAAGGTACTTAGCTCTTCCTTTATTGTAAAGATTAAATTGTAATCCCCTGTATATTTTTAGATCTTAATCCCCAAAGTATTAACTCAGTATTTAAAGGAGATCTACCCATTTTAACTAAGAAAAGGTGTTAACTAATCAAAAAAGGTGTTAAACTAACCACAAAAAAGTGTTAACTAACTACAAAAGGTGTGAACACCCATTTCATACATTTAGTGGGCAGTCCTGAAGAGGATAGTCTGCTGTGATTGGTAGACATAAAATTTAGGGGAGGTGATGCAAGAGAAAAAGGTCTTTACATAGAGGAAACAGAGGCACAGATGGATTGATAGATCAAGATCATTCAGTCACTCGGAGTTGAAATGGAAGACAGACACTCAGACTTGGAGTAAAGAGACTTGGCTGTGGAACTGGACCCCTAAAGGAGCTCGTGCAGGAGACCTCAGACTGCTTTCCTTTTAGATGGTCACCCTAGTGAGTGAAAGGCTGACTTGGTTTCCTTGCCTTTCTAGGGGTGTGAACCTCTGAGAAAGGCCCATTGTCTTGAGACTCCTTTCACCTGGCTGGGGCCTTAGAATTTCTACCTGTCTCAGAAGAAGCCAGAGCTTTCTCTCTCTGTCTCTCTGTGTGTGTGTGTCTCTCTCTGTCTCTCTCTCTCATTCTCTCTCTCTCTCTTTCTCTCTCTACCTTTTCCTCTCTTCCTTAATATCTTCCCTCTATTGTAAAATAAACTACTATAAATTACATTTTACTTTAGTAATTCATTTTGGGATTTAGAAATTAAATCCTTGGCAACCACCAATTAAAAATTCAGAGTCCAACTAATAAAAATTTAACACTATGAAGATGTTCTGTACTACACCACATAAGTCTGTTGGCTGACTTGAGGGAGAGCTTTGAGACATTTCTATGACTTACTTCCACAGATTACAGCTTTTATGCTTTCAAAAAACAAAGAAGTACCAGAGCTCAATGATACAGAATGGAAATGGCACCTTGCCTTTCTGACAGATGTAACAGAGCTACTCAACAGTTTCAATGTGCAACTTCAAGGAAAAGGGAAGCTCATCTGTGATATGCAATCACATGAGAAAGCATTTGAAGTAAAATCAGGCCTTCTAATCAAACAAGTGAAGGAGGAAATTTTTTGCCATCTCCCCTTAACTCAAAATCTGTTAGAGGAAAAATCCTTTATTGCATTCCCAAAAGAAACATGTGTGGATTCTCTGGAAAAGTTGCAAAAGGAGTTCCAATTCAGATTTAAAGAGCTTCATCTCCATGAACAGGACATACAGGTTTTCTGTAACCTATTTTTCTATTGACATTGAAAATGTGGATACAATTTACCAAATGGAACTGACTGAACTGCAGAATTGTGACTCTCTGAAAACACATTCAAGTCAAGCAGCTTGTCTAATTTCAATGCATCTCCCCTCTGAGACATATCCTAATCTCAGGAGTCATGCACTCAAAATGGCAACCATCTTTGGCAGCACTTATGTCTGTGAACAGACTTTTTCCAGAATGAAACATCTGAAATCTCCAACCAGATCTAGACTAAGTAATGCCCACTTGCATCACTTATTAAGGCTAGCAGTGACAAATATGGAACCGGACACTGACCATCTCATTAGCCAAAAGCAGGCCCTTAGTTTCCATTGAAATACTGGTCAGTTTGTTGATTTAAATTTACTTGTTCTTTATTTTAAATATTGTATTTGTTCCCATTTTGTTTTGTGTTTTTTTTTTTACTTTAAAATAAGATCTGTGCAGTGTGCATAAGAGTTTGGTTTTTGTTTTTTTTATAGTCCAGCCCTCCAACGGTCTGAGGGACAGTGAACTGGCCCCCTGTATAAAAAGTTTGGGGACCCCTGCTCTAAAGAATATTCCTCTTGTGATCCCTGATCTTCTGTGAGAGACATTATCAGGGATGGAATGAAAAGACTATCAGTATTTAATCCTGTATCATACAGTCACAGGAGACAAAAGCTAAAAAGGGACTTTAGAGGCTCTTCATTTTATAGATGGGGAAACTGAGATACAGGGAGATGAAAGGATTTGCCCCAAATCTCTAAAACCTGAAGGCTAAATTTGGTGCTTTCTTCTACTGCTGTATCTGATATGATGTTAAAAATCATGCATCATGAGGGGGTAGCTAGGTAGCCCAGTAGACAGAAAGCCAAACCTAGAGACCAGAAGTCTTAGGTTCAAATTTGGCCTGAGACACTTCCTCAATGTGTGACCCTGGGCAAATCACTCAACCCCCATTGCCCAGCCCTTATTATGCTTTTGCCTTAGATCCAAAATTTTGTATTAATTCTAAGATGGAAGGTAAGGTTTTTTTTTTAATGAATCTTTTTGGGATGTGGGGAAGATGAGGGCACAATAGAGTGCCTGGCCTAGAGTCAAGAGGACATGGGTTCAAATGTGGCCTCAGATATTTCATAGCTGTGTGACCCTGGGCAAGTTACTTAACCACCATTGCCTAGCCCTTGCCCTTCTGCCTTAGACAAGAAAGAGAAAGAAAGAAAGAGAGAAAGAGAGAGAGAGAGAGAGAGAGAGAGAGAGAGAGAGAGAAAGAGAGAAAGAGAGAAAGAGAGAAAGAGAGAAAGAGAGAAAGAGAGAGAGAAGAGAGAAAGAAAGAAAGAAAGAAAGAAAGAAAGAAAGAAAGAAAGAAAGAAAGAAAGAAAGAAAGAAAGAAAGAAAGAAAGAAAGAAAGAAAGAAAGAAAGAAAGAAAGAAAGAAAGAAAGAAAGAAAGAAAGAAAGAAAGAAAGAAAGAAAGAAAGAAAGAAAGAAAGAAAGAAAGAAAGAGAGAGAGAGAAAGAAAGAGAGAAAGAGAGAAAGAAAGAAGGAAAGAAAAAGAAAAGATGGGAGAAGAGGGAAGACCAAGGAAAAGGGAGGAGGAAGAAGAAGGAATAGATAAAGAGGAAAGAGAAAGGGAGGGAAGATTAGGGAACAAAATGAATATAGAGAAGTATGAAAAGACTTATATGAACAGTTCCACGTCTTATCCTGCCTCCCACTCTGAAGTCTCTTTCAAGTCTAAATTCTATGATATAATAGGAAGTCATTCTTTCACAAACAATAATATCCTGTACTAGATGGAGCACCAAACTTAGAGTTAGAAAAATCTGGGTTGGAGTCCCAACCTGTTCGCTTGCAAGCTGTGTGATCTTGGGCAAGTACTCTCAGCCTCAATTTCTTCATCTGTAAAATGGAGATAATTATATTTCTGTCTCTATGCTCACACTATTCTTTTTTTAATCCTTTTATCTTCTGCCTTAGAATCAATACTAAGCATTTTTCCAATACAGAAGAGTGGTAAGGGCTAGACAATTGGGGTTAAGTGACTTACCCAGGGCCATACCATTAGGAAGTGTCTGAGGCTAGATTTTTTAAAAACCCTTTCCTTCTGTCTTAGAATCAATACTGTATATTATTGATTCTAAGGCAGAAGAGCAGTAAGGGCTAGGAAATGGGGATTAAGTGACTTGCCCAGGGTCACACAGCTAGGAAGTATCTGAATCCATATTTGAACCCAGGACCTCCCATCTCT
The DNA here is from genome assembly GCF_027887165.1 of Monodelphis domestica. Classification (NCBI taxonomy): domain Eukaryota; kingdom Metazoa; phylum Chordata; class Mammalia; order Didelphimorphia; family Didelphidae; genus Monodelphis; species Monodelphis domestica. The sequence goes on from NC_077230.1 coordinate 338,647,184, forward strand.
AGTCCTGGCTCTCAATCCACTGAGCTACACAACTGCTCCCCTGAGGCCAGATTTGAATGTAGGACCTCCCTGCTCCACCCTGGTTCTCTGTCCTCTGAGCCACCTAGCTTACTCCCATTGCTCATACTGACTTGGGACCCCAAGTTTCCCGTGGACACCCCAAACTACAGAAGTATTTCAGGTAAAAAAAAAAAAAAGCCAGAAACTTCCTTTCCTTCCTTGCACTCTTGTAGAGTGCTGAAGAAAAAGTGACCCTGGACATCAGAGGCCCACAAAAAGGAAAGACCCCCTGAGAGAAATAGTCTCTTTGGATTCTCCCCTAGACTATGAGCTGGCCATAGATATACACCTCCCAGCTATCCTCTGATACTTATGGGCTATATCTCAGTCACCCCTATATCTTTGGGACACAAGACATCACTCTAGCCCCAGTCAGATGACAAACATCCCCCCACTCCTGCCTAGCCTCATTCCATTATCCTTTTTCTAGTCACGTAGCCCCTGTTGTCTAAAAGATATAAAAAGCCCCGGACAAGTCTCCTCTAGGAGGCAATGCTCCTCCTGCACTGTTCCCCTGTTCAATTCAACACGAATGCCAAATTAATACATTTCTCTTTTTATTTCCAAGCTAAGCTTTGGAGTTTTGCATTCTTGCAAAGGGTACCTGTCCCAAATCCGGGGCTCACCTCATGTTCCCCCACAACAACCCCATTGTGATGACAATGAAGCACGAAAACATGAGCATTATTATCAGGGGTGTGAGTGTGCCAGCAGTCAAATCACGCTCTCCACACAACCACCCCACAGAGCAAAAGCTTACTCACTGTGGCTTTCTCCACAGCCTTAGCACAGGGCCTGGTACATAGCAGATGCTAAATAAATATTTGTTGATCAACTGAACTGTTTGAACAATATTGACGCCAATGGAAGGCAGGAGGTACCAACTACTATTCCAGAATCAAGGAATTTCTGAGTT
>NC_077230.1:340154321-340284321 GCF_027887165.1 Monodelphis domestica
TTTATTGTACTCATTCTCCTTTACATATTTTGCATTTCAGTCTAAACATTTGTACAATGCCTTAAGGTCTACAAAGTGCTTTACAAATATTATTTCATTTGATCCTCTCTACTACTCTTGGAGGTAGGGGCTATGATTATCCTTAGTTCATTAAAGAAACCCAAGAATGAATCCCAACAAACAAATCTAAATTTATTCATGAGAAAAACCGAGGTGATAAATATGCATCCCTCAGGGTGCTGTTTGACCTTAGTGGTGATCAGTGCTGTGATTGGGAACTGAGAATGAATCTGCATGGTTAATTAGGGCCAAAACTCCCCTGGAGAATCTCTGGAGTTTGGAAGACTAGGCTCTAGCATAATCAGAGCCACCACTAAAAAATGGAACAAACAGCACTTTGCATGTATTATTTCATTTGATCCCCACAGCTCTGGGAGGTAGGTATTATTATTTTTATTATTCCCATTTTACTTTTGAGGAAACTGAGGCAGATGGAGGTTGTGACTTGCCCAGGGTCATTCAGCTAGGAAGTGTCTGAGGTTGGATTCAAACCCAGTTCTTCTGACTCCAGATCCAGTATTATGCTGTCAAGTTACTTAGAGTACTTGATAAGAAGTCGGAAGACCTGGATCTAGGTCTCAACTTAGGCCATTCACTGGTTTTTGTTTTTTTTTTAAACCTTAGTGGAGCTATGTTTCATCTCTAAGCCTCAATTTCCTCCTCTATAAAGAATGGATAATAATCATTGTACTCTCATCTTATACCATGCTGTTCTAAACTTTGAAGTGGGAACCGCTCCATTTGTTTGTTTTTTTAGACTCTTACCTTATGTCTTGTTTCCAAAGGCAGAAGGGCAGTAAGGGCTAGGCAGTTGACTTGGATCAGGCAAAAGTGACTTGCCTAGTCACCCAATAGAAAGTGTCTGAAGCCAAATTTGAATCCAGGACCTTCTCTCTCCAGGCCTGGTTCTCTATCCACTGAGACACCTAAGTTGCCCTTGCTTGGTTTGTTGAGCCTTCACTTGTGGCGTGGACTCTTGAAGGTTCTGTTGGTGAAGTTCTGGCTGATCCTAATGAACTGGCAAGGCTTTGAGTCCAGTCTCGAGGACAGACAATCTGTCATTCTCCTGTCCAAGGACCAATCTAGCCAAGAGATGCATTAATTATGGGAGAGATGGATATCAGATACACACAGAGATTTTTCTTTATTTTTGACAGCAACTTATGAGACTATCTAATAAGGGATAGAGCTTGGGATCTTTGTAGGTGGAGGGAACAGCCACATGATGAAATATTGTATATCTTTTGAAGTCTAGGACCAAATAGAAACTCTTCTATTTGATGTGGAAAGTTGTTCATAACAAGCCCCCTTCTGCCTCTCAGTTCTTTCACTCTCTATACACTCTGCGTGCCCCACTCCGTACTGGCCTTCTTGCTTCTCCTCCATCATGGTACCCTCTATCTGGGTGCTTGCATTGGCTGTGCCCTATGCCTGGGAAGCCACTCCTTCTCACCTCTTCTGCTTTGGAATCCTTGCCTTCTTCCCAGATTTGGCTCAAATGCCACTTTTTGCAGGAAGAACTCTTGCAAACTCCCCCAACTATTTGTGCACTCCTCTCAAATGCTACCTTCTGGTTGTGTATCCTGTATATACATATTCTCTTTCCTGTTAGGTTGGAAGCTCCTTGAGGGCAGAGACTGTCTTTTGCCTCTTTGAATTCCCAGCATTTAGCACAGTGTCTGGCACATAGTAGATGCTTTATAAATATTCATTGACTGACCAATTCTTAGTACAACCTTTGTTATTAATGACAGTGACTAAGTTAGGGACCCTTGGGATGTAGCCAAGTTCCCAGTCAAAAAGGTGTTCCTGCCTGTGCCTCTTCAGTCTGTTTAATCAGAAAAAAAAAAAAAACCCAACACCATATGGTTTGTTGATGAATGCCACAGGGAGGAGTGGCTATTCAGGGCAGCACCTTAATTCTCTGCCCTGCCATCCTCAAAGCATCTTGGGGCTGTGCTGGTTCTGCTGCACAGATTCTTGAAAGCTACCCATGGGATGAAAGGGACAAAGCTGGATTCCCCCTTCCCCAAGAAGGAGGGGAGGGGACAGGAGTCTAAATAAGTAGCTGAGCAGTTTGGACCTCTCTGTTGAGGCCCTGTGGACCATTTATATGCAAATATCCCTCTTTTGATTTTTGTGACATCTGTCATCTTGTGGGATCTTCCCTGAGATGGGGGCCAGGAGAGGGAGTGGAGTTCAGATGCAGAGACACTGTGGTGTTGTAGAAAGAGGGCTGGAATCATAGCCAGCAGAGATTTGGATTCCATTTCTGGTTCAGACATTAATTAGTTGTGTGATCTGAAGCAAGTCACCTTGAATCCCAGAATCCCAGATTTAGAGCTGAAAGAGACTTTAGAGATCCTTTAGTCCAAGCCCCTTCTTTTACAGGTGAGGAAACTGAGATCAAGTGATGTTATGTGATTTGCAAAGGTCACATAGAGTTAGGATTTGATTCTTGTCCTCTTGAGCACAAATCCAATACCCTTGCATTCTTGAACCTCAATTTTCTTATCTGCAAAATAAGGATTAATCCTTCATCTTTTACTAAGTGCTTACTATGTGCCAGGCACAGTGTCTTGTCAATGCTGGAGGTACAAGAAAAAATGAATTAATTACTGGTTTCAGGGATCTTACTTCTGTCCTAGAGCTCATGTATTCATGCATAAATATATACAGAATAGGGCAGCTAGTGGCTGGAGCACCAAACCTGGAGTCAAAAAGACTTGGGTTCAAATCTAGCCTCATATACTTCTTAGCTGGGACCCTGGGCAAATCACTTAACTCCATTTGCCCAGCCCTTGGCCTTTTGTCTTAGAGTTGTTACAAAGACAGAAGGTTAAGGAATTTTTAAAAAGTAATAAGTAAACACAAAACATATTTAGTAATTAAATGTAAGATATTCAGAGAGAGAGAGAATGTTGTAGAGGATCCAGAGAGACTTATAACCGTGTACTTCCCTCCTCAAAGGTTAGTTGATAGGAAAGTGCTTTGTCAGAGTTGTTATGAAACCTTAAAGCCCTTTAGTAACCATGAGTTTTTGTTACTGTCTTTACTTGGGCAGAAAATCTGGTTGATTCTTGCCCCATTCTGGGGCATGTCGCTGACTCTGGATGTTTGGTGTAGCTGTATATTCCATGTTGTCATTGTTTTTTAGCCATGTTCAATTCTTTGTGACCTCTTTTGGGGTTTTCTTGCAAAGACACTGGAGTGTTTTGTCATTTCTTTCTCAAGTTCCTTTTACAGTTGAGGAAACTGAGCCAAACAGTAAAGTGACTTATCCAGGGTCACATAGCTAGTAAGTATCCGAGGCTGGACTTGAACTTAGGTCTTCCTGACTCTAGCCCTGGTGCTCTGTCCACTGAGCCACTTAGCTACCTTGTGTATACTATACTTTGACATAATTCTACATTAGATGGGAGCTCCTTCAGAGTAGGGACCCTTTGCCTTCCTTTTTATCCTCAGTACTCACACAGTGCCTGGCACACAGTAGGTATTTGGTGAATATTTATTGACTGTCATCATAGGATCATTAATATAGATTTGGAAGGGACCTTGGTAGTCACCTATTGCCTTCTTTTTCAGATAAGGAAATTAAGATTCATGGAGGTTAAAGGATTTCTCTATTTACAAACAGTAAGCATGTTAGAGGCTGGATAGAGAGCCTTGCAACTATAAGGTGATTAATAAATGTTTGTGGGATTGAATTTGGTACATCCCCTTTGCTGAGGTGGAAGATATAACTTCCACTGGTTTCCTAGACTCTTTGGCTCTGGATCTTGGGTCAAAATGACAATAGGCCCCAGCATAGCAAACCTGTTTATATTCACTCAAAACTTAAGAGCACTGTGGGTTTAGGGATGGAGTCTAGTGAGCAGATGGAATTTGATGCACTGGCAGCACTTTCAGGTTGGGGTGAGTTGGGGAAGGTTCAGAGTCTTTGAAGAACTAAGCAGTTATTTTTATCCCTATTTTACAGATGAGAAAACCGAGGCAGATAGCAATTAAGTGACTTGCTCAGATTTAAAGAGCATCTAAGACTTGAACTCAGGTCTTTCTAACTAGTGCTTTATCTACCGGACTGTCTAGCAGTCTTATGGTAGTTACCTAATGAATGCAAAGGGCAGCTGCAAGTGGCACAGTATATAACACTTTACTAGCTGTGTAAGCCTAAGTAAGTCAAACCACTCCATTATAATAGGATCACAGTGTCAGACATGAGTGGGCAAAAATGAATGCATATTTAATTTGTGATATCTCATGGATATAAAAACATTTCATGACTGTAAAGTGCTTTACAAATGTACGCTGATGTTATGATCGTTTAAAAACCCATCAAATTTTTTTACTTCTCCAAATTTTTATTTATTGACACATTTTAAGGTGTGATAGGAAGAACTGTGTACTGTAAGTCAGGAGATCTTGAGTTCTGGTCTTGTATGGCCTTGGGTTTCTTTTCCCTTCTGTGCTTTATCTATAAAATGAGAGTTAGACTAGATGATCTGCCTCTAACCTACCTTTCATTATGGAAATTCTTGTTTTTTTCTAGGAGTTTTGGTCCTTCTTAGAAATGGCAGGGAAAGGAAAAGACTAAATAACCTACCACTCTTGAAGTCTGTGAATGAAGGGGTGTCACCCTCATCACTGCTGTCAGTGACCTTCTGTCTTGGTTTTGGAATTAGCTGGGATTGGCTAAGAGACCACTGGGCTTTTAGGCTGTTTCCTCATTTTCTTGAGATCAAGCTGCTATCCCTATACTTTATAATTAAAAAGAGGTGTTGCGAGGATGGACAGTGGAGAGGAATTATACATTATACATAGCAATGACTTAAAGCATTTCCATAGGATTGATTTATGAAGTAAGCTGCTTCCCTTTAGTTGGGTGACTTCAGAATGAACCTCTTGGAGGCTCAGATGATGCAATGTGGCCTCCTACACAGATGGCAACTTGATTGTGGAGATGACCACAGTACACTTCCACAGACTCAGAATGTAGGAACCTTAAAATAAAGCCTTGAATCTCAAATTGACCTGAGAACACAGACTGTCAGAACTGGAAGGGACTTTAGAACCGAGAATGTGAGAGCCGGAAGGGACCTTACAATACACAGTAAGAGAATTGGGAAGGATCTTAGAACACAGAATGCTAGAGCTGAGAGTGACCTGAGAGCAGAGAATATCAAAGCTAGAAGAGCTCTTAGAACAGAGAATTTCAGAGTTGGGAAGAACTTTAAATCACAGAATGTGAGAACTGGGAAGGATCTAAGAATACAATATCAGAGCTAAAAACATACTCAGAAAATAGAAAGTTAGGAGCCAAAAGGTACCTTGAAATATGGGAAGTCTTCACTGGAAGGGGACTTGGAGAGCTTGATTCATGGGGAAACAGAAACTTGGAAATGAGAAATTATTTGCCCAAAGTCAGGCAACTAACAGACTAGAATCCAGGACTTCCTTGACTCCAGGTTCCATTTTCTTTTCACTTTACAAAGCTCTGTCAACAATCAGTGAGCAAATGTTTACTGAGTACTTCCCCTGCTTTGGGGATAAGAATTGATCCTTGCCCTTAAGGAACTGCCAATCTCTAGTCACTAAACAATGAAGTCTACTGAGGACAGTTTCAGATCACACTATGGGATAAGAAGAATCCAGGCTTTCAGATTCCTAGGCTAATGCTAGACAAGTTCCTCATAATCTCTCAGTTGCCAAATCAAAGAACCTTTTCTCAAACCTCATCCTTCTGGACCTCTCTGCAGCCTTTGACCTTGGAGAGGTTTTTGTAACTGTTTCTCTCCTAGTTCTTCTTCTCCTTGGCTGAATCTTTAACCTTGTCCTGCCTTCTAACTTAGTAGGGGAGAGAGGAGACTCCTAAGAGTTTGTCTTGGTCCTCTTCTCTTCTCCCTTTGCCTGTTTCACTTGGGTGATCTCATTGGCTCCCATATACAAATGTAATTCTCAGATCTACTTCTCTAGCCCTAACCTTTCCAGCCTCTTGTCTTATCTCCAGTTGCCTTTTAGACATCTACAACTGGATGTCTTATAAGTGTCTTAAAACACATTTTTCTCCTTCTCCCCTCAAAAATCCTGCCTTCTTCCTAACTTCCATATCACCATCAAGGCCACCAGCATCCTCCCACTCATCCAGGTTTAAAACCTCAGTGTCATCCTCAGCTCTTCCCTCTCCTTAATAGTGGTCTTCTTACAGATTTTATCTTCACAAAATCTTTCATATATACATATATTCTTCTTCTCTCTTCTGACACTGCCACCACCCTGGTCCAGGTTCTCATCATTTTAGTCCAGTCTATTTCAATAACCTGTTGGGTCTCCATTTCAGTCCATTCTCCCTTCAGCTGTCAAATTGGTTTAGCTTGGCCTGGACCTTTAAAAGAAGTATTTGGGGCAGTGTAATATTAGTACACAAAGCTCTGGATTGGGATTTGTGAGACCTGGATTTTTTTTTATTTTTTTTTAAACCCTTACCTTCCGTCTTATTAATTCTAAGATAGAAGATCGTTGAGGGCTCAGGCAGTCAAGATTAAGTGACTTACCTAGGGTTGCACAGTTAGGAAGTGTCTGAGGTCATATTTGAACTCAGGTCCTCCTGGTTCCAGTCCTGGTGCTCTATTCACTGTGCTACCTAAGCTGCCCCTGAGACCTGGGTTCTTGACTGAAGTCAGAGAGACCTGATTTCAAATTCAGCCTTAGACACTTATTAGCAATGTGACCCTTGAAAAGTTGGTTTACTAAGTTTCCTCACCAATATAAAGGGGACAATAATGGCATATACCTTCTCGATTTGTTGTGAGGATAATATGAGCTAATATTCATAAGGGATTTTAAAATCCTGGTTTCTACAGGAAGCATTGCCCAAGCCCTTACTAATTCCAGTGTTTTCCCTCTGTTTCCTATTTATCCTTTATATAGCTTTCTCTGTATATATTTATTTGCATGTTGTCTTCCCCATTAGATTGTGAGATCTTTGAAGGTGGGGGTGGGGTGGGGCTGACTTTTGCCTCTTTTTTATATATCTCCAGCATTTAGCATTGTCCTTGAAACGAGTTGTCATTCAGTTGTTTTTTAATCGTGTCTGACTCTTTGTGACCCCATTTGGTGTTTTCTTGGCAAAGATACTGGACTGTTTGCCATTTCCATCTCCAGCTCATTTTACAGATGAGGAAACTGAGGCAAACAGGTTAAGTGACTTGCCCAGGGTCACATAGCTTCTCTGAGATCAGATTTAAACTCAGGCTTTCCTGATTCTAGGCCCAGTGCCCTCTGCACCTAGCTCCCCAACATGGAACATAGTGGGTACTTAATAAATATTGATTGATTCATTGATATTTGTAAAGGACTTTGCAAACTTTAAAGTGCCATGTAAACATGAACTATTATTGTTATTACTATTGCTGTTGTCAGTATTATTGTCTGGCTCAATCATAAAAGCACTGTGGGATTTTTGGCAAGTTACTTTCCCGTCCCTGTGCCTCATTTTTTTTCTTTTGTGAAAGGAGAAAATTGAACTTGGAAGATCATTAAGATTCCTTCTAACTCTAACTTTTTAGGACCCTTCTGTTGGCTTGGAACCTTTATTATAACACATGCCCTTTAGTAGTGTAGATACAGGGTTGAACAAGATTACTTCATAGGTTTAGTCTGATCCTCTAATTTTACAGATTAGGAAACTGAGGTCCAAAGTCATCTATAGATAAAAAGTATCCAAAGTGAGATTTGAACCAATTCTTTAAGGATTTGCTACTTTATTGGCTTGTGTTCTTCTCTCATTGGAATTTATTGCCTTTCTTAGGTGGTACTATTCATAAATTGCTATGACTAAAACAAAAATCAATAATCTTTTGTGAGCCTCTTTCTCCCCCTGAGCTAGGCTTGTCCTTTGATGACTGACATAGTCTCTCTCTCTGGTCTGGAAGAACTGATAGAGAGAGATAGACCCCACTGATCTAGGTTTGCCTAAGAACATCGAGAGGCTTCTATTGGTAGAATCCTACAAACTGACTTTAGAAAGAAATCCCTCACAAGACTTAGAGCTAGAAGAGTCATCACTGACCATGTAGTCCACTCTTCTTATTTGGCTGATGAGGAGCTTGAGGCTTAGACAAGGTAAATGACCTGTCCAAGGTCATACCAGTAGGAAATAAGAGAAGTGATATTTAAGCTTTCTGACTCCAATCCAAATTCATTTCTCTTTCTATTTGACCATGCTACTGTTCCCTTGGCTCTGGAGAGTAACATCTTCTGCACTAAAAATATGTGCATTTCTACATGATAAAATTTCATTTCCCCTCCATTACATGTAAAAACAATTTTTAACATTCAATAAAAAAATTGAATTCCAAATTCTTTCTCATTTCCATCCTGCCTCCTTCTCTGAGATAGTAAGCAATTTGATAAAGATTTTATATGTGCAATTATGTAAAACATTAAGATGTTTTTCTAAAAAGCCTTTTTCAAAGATGTCCCTTGCTGTGCCCTCTTTTTTGCTGATTATACCCCAGAAGGTTTTCTGCCCACTCCCTTTTCCTTCATTTTGACTAATGGGTTGACTGAAGCTAACTAAGGTTCTTATGCTATTGTTCAATCGTTTCAGTTGTGCTTGGCTCCTTGTGATCTCATTTGTGATCTTCCTGGCAAAGATTCAGTAGTGGTTTGCCATTTCTTCCTTCATCTTATTTTATGGATGAAGAAAAGAAGGCAAATAGGATTAAGTGACTTGTCCAGGGTCACTGAGCTAGTATGTGGGCAAGGTCAAATTTGAACTCAGGTCTTCCTGACTCCAGGACCAGTGCTGTTTCCATTGTGCCACCTAACTGCCCCAGTATTCTGAACACATTAAAGAGCCTACAACTCTGCAGTTTACAAAGTGACTTTTATCACAGTCCTTTAAGAAGGAATATTTGAGGATTATTATCTTTATTATTGAGTAAATAGGTTCAGATGTTAAATGACTTGCCTATGTTTGCACAACTAGGAGGAGGCAGAGCTGGGTTTCAGACCCAGGTCTAACTACCTTAGGCCTGTTATTTACCTTTCCTCTCCTTGGACCATTCCTTCCTTTAGGGGAGAAAAAGCAAACAACAAAATCCCAACAAAAATACAACAACCAAACAAAAAGCTTCCTTGGGAGAAAGTCCAGCAAAGAGGTGGTGTGACTGTATTAGGGGGAGGTTCCTTCACTGTGGCGTAGGCAGGAAAGGGTTGGGCTCATTCTCAAAGGTAAGGAGGAAGAACTCCACCCTACCCTAAACATTCCCCCTTCACTTGTCTTTCTCTCCAGGCAGATAGAGCAGCAGGTAGGGCCTGCGGGGCAGGACAGGGCAGAGAAGTAGAGACCAGGGTCTCCTGAGGGGACTGTCGGAAGCCTTGGAACTTCAGGCCTGCAAAGGAGCACCCCAGAAGGGCTACTCTGTCCTTTGGAAGGAAGCCCGAGCAGAGGCTCAGAGTCCAGCTGGAGGCATCTTAGCAAAGTGAAACAGGTAACATTTTGGACCATTGAGGGGGTGTGGATAGGACTGAGGGGCAGGGGAAACACAATTTTCAGTCTTAACATCTTAAAACTGCATTGAGACTTGCTGGGACATCCTGTGTAACTCAGCTATTAATTTTTATTGTACTCTGTATAAGTACAGGTACACTTGTACCTGTGTCAAGTTTTACAGTAGAGAACAGAGAGATCTTGGGACCATAGGATGTGAAAACCAGAAAGGATCTTAGGATATAGTGTTTCAGAGCTAGAAGGGACTTCTGAGCCCAGAACATACAGTGTCAGAGCTGTTAGGGACATTAGAACATGACAGTAGTTATTGGTCATGGGTATGTAATCCTCACCACTTAGAAAGTCCTTTCATAGAGATCATCACATTTGCTTCTTACAGTGAGGGAGGTCAGGCAAGGGCTGTTAAACTCATTGTACAGGTGAAGAAATTGAGCCTCAGAAGGGAAGGGGTTTGTCTACCATCTTGTATCCTTTAAGTGGCAGAGCCTGGGATGTCAGGAAAGCCTCCTCTGTCAAGAGACTCAACTTAGCCATGGAAAAATGTTTGGGGTGGCAAGGGACATCTGAAGGCATCTGGTCCAACCTGTATCTGATCTTTGGGTCTTGCCATGTCTTCCCCTTCAATGGGTCATCCCTGCTTCCCTAGAAGAATACCCTGGTCCCTGGAGGCTGCCCATTTCACTTCAGAATCATACTGATATTTAGCATAGTTTTTCTTTATGTCATGTCAAGATCTGCCCCTGGACACTTTCATTCTTTGCTCTACTTAAATCAATAAGCATTTATTAAGTGCCTACTGGCAAGCACTGTGCTGCTCCTATCACCCCAGATAGTTCTTGTCTGAGTCTTTCTGTGGATACTCCATAGATAGTTAGAGTAACCTGTTGGGAGTTCTTTTTCTTTTCTTTTTTAAACCCCCTTACTTTCTGTCTTAGAATTGATACTAAGTATTGGCTGCAAGTCAGAAGAGCACGTGGAGGTTAGGCAATTGGGGTTCAGTGGCTTGTGCAGGGTCACACATCTAGGAAGTGTCTGAGACCAGATTTGAACTGAGGACCTCCTGTCTCTGGGTCTGGTGGTCCATCTGCTGAGCCACTTAGCTGCCCCCAGTTGAGAGTTCTTTTATGACATCTTTTAAAATACTGTGGATGCCGGGGAAACACATGAATTCTCCTCCATCTGTCTGTTACCCCACCCCCTCATTGCCTCTGCAGTGTCTTAGAGAATCTTTCCTGTCAGACACCCTTCTTCCTGGCTCTTCCACAGTACCTGGCACACAGTAGGCATTTGATACATGCTCAGTAGGTTGATTTTCATGCTGCCTTTTCAGTTACCTTATAACTATGTATCTTTTCTTTTGGCAGTGTGTCCCACGGTTTGCTACTGTTTTTGTTTTTTTAGTCTGGCTTGGGGGAAAGTTCACTGATAGGGATCAGCTCTGTAACTCTTCTGTGACTTAAGATCTAAGAGAACTAATTGCCAAAGGAGAGACTAGAGGTTAAGTGACTCCATCACAGATGGTATAGTGGAGAGAGCTCTAGACTCAGAGACAGGAAGACCTGAATTCAAATCCTTATTTCGACACTTACTAGTTTTATGACCCTGGATAAGCCCCGTAACTTCTCAGACTCAGTTACCCCAAATGTAAAGAAGATATTAACAGCCCCTCCCAAGGCTGTTGAGAGGCTCAAATGAGTGTGTGTATATACATACACATATATATTTATAAATGTGTGTATACCTATACATACAGACATACATTTATGTGTATATATGTGCCCATATATACATGTACATATGCATATGTGTATATATGTTGTATAAATTGCTTTCAAAACCTTAAAACATTATATAAATGTGAGCTCTCCTTATTATTAGCTAGTATGTATCAGAGGTGAGACTTTTTGACCTCCACGTGGGTCCTCTGTCAGCTGGGCAGATTGCTTTTCTCTTTACACCTTGTAGATCTGTAGGAGAATATTTGTGTTAAAGAAATGGGCTTGAGCCACAAGGAGAAGCGTGGGGCTCAGGGAGGTGAGGTATGCTTGCACAGTAGGCTGCTCAAGGTCCACCAGAGAGGGGCAGTCTGTGTGGGTACTCGGAGGAGGGACAGGCAAAGAGGGCTGGAGGAATCAGGGAGGCAAGGGAAGGAAGATAGGATACACCGCTCTTCCACCACCACAGGCTGGTATGAGAAAAGTGCTTTGTAAACCACTAAGAGACACGTGAGTGGTTACTAGAATGATTAGACTGTTGAATCCCAGGCCACAGCTGTATGTGGGGGGGGGGGGGTGAAAGTGGGTAATGAATGCCTTGCTGAGGAGTGGTAGGGAGGTGAGGGGCAGGGAGCCTGGGGACCTTGGGGCTTATTTGAGCTGTCCTGCAGCCATTAGTCTGTCTCTCCTCTTGGCTCTCTGTCTCCCCTCTGGGCTTCTGCCCTCAGGCTACTGTTCATGCTTGGGGTTCCCTTTGAAGACCCACCTGGCATCTTGGGCTAATGTAGTGCTGGCAGCTGTATAGCCAGTCTGTGGGCTGGGACAGATGGAGTTTGTTAGACTTGGGCTACAGGGACAGTAGGAGCAGTCTATTTTTTTTTCTTTTTCTCGCCCCCTTTATGGTAGAAACTTCCCCCATAAAGCCTCTGTGTCGTGATGGTTCAAGGCAATGTGGTACAAGAGGGTGGGGGAAGGATTGCTGGATGTAGTGTTTGGAGGAGGCAGCCCAGGTTCTAGTTCCAGCTGTTCTACCAATTTGCTGTGTATTCTTGGAATCTTTTCACCTAAGCACTCTGGAGCTCAGTTTTCTCTTCTAAAAAGAGGATTGGCTTGGCTTGGCTCTTTCAGGACCATTCTATTTGGAATGCTCTCTCTCCTCACCTCTGTCTCCTGGCTTCCTTTAGGTCTTAACTCAAATCCCACTTTCTACAAGAAGACTTTCTCCGTCTTTGTCACTGCTGGTGTCTTTCCTCTGAGATTACTTCTTATTTAAACTGTGCTTTTTAACTCTTATCTTCTTTTAACATCAGTACTAAGTATCTATTCCAAGACAGAGTAGCTAAGGACTCTGATGATTCTTCATTTGTCTTCCTGTTGCAGGTAAGGATTTCCTCTAATAGAATCTTCTTGCCTCTGCAGAGAGCTTTCCAAGAGGAAATGTTGACTTAGAAAACCACATATTAACATTATCTAAGTTTTACTGTCTTTTTATTGATTTTGACAAATATTTCCCAATTAAAAAAACTTTTAAAATCCTTACCTTCTGTTTTAGTATCAATTCTTTTTATTTATTTATTTATTTCCCCCAGAAATTGGAATTTATTGTGCTTATAACATTCCACTGATTTATATCTGGTCACCCTATTAATCATGAACATGAGATTAGTTGCTATTCTCTCTTCTCCTGGCTCTATACTCTATCCACCATGCCACATAGCTGCCAACATTTTTAGGCTTCATATTGTAGGCCCATTTCTATTCCTGAATTTGAGCCTGTCCCTTGTCACCCTAAAGCTAGACAGTCTCTAAGTAGCAAAGCCTGGTCCTTAAACTGAGTGTTCTGGTACCAAGTCCAATGGATTTTCCCTAGCCTAGCCCAGCCTGAATAAAGGACTTTAGACTATAATAACTTCATGGGCTGGGGAGGGACTTTATGTTGAGGGCCAATCTTAACTTTTCTTGGACCCCACTGCCCTTTCTAACTCAGTTTTTTCAGACTAATCTGTGTGACCCTATTATATTTCTTAGCTCCCTATTAGATTGTGAGTTATCTAAGTATAGAGACCTAAAGTTTCTAAAGATCATCCCAGCCCTGATATTCTGTGGCTCTTGACTTGTGTCCTATCTTAAGTAACTTCCAGTTGGGCTTAAAGTTTTGAGTAATTCTTCATTGTGAGAGGATTTGTTTTTCTTTTATCTCTGTCTTTTGCCTTGTATAGTGTATGCATGTGGCATGTTTATGGCATAATGGATGGGATCTGTACTTGAAGTCAGGAAGACTAGGTTTCAAGTGTTGTCCCTGATGAGTCTGGGTGATTCATGTGACTTCTCTGAGCCTGAAAGTCAAGAAACATCTCTGAGACATTCTTTTTTTTTTTGTTTTTAATTTTTTCTGGGTTATATATGCAAAATGTATGTGGTCCATAGTGTTTACTTTTGTAAGTATATAATCTTATAAAACCCAAACCCAAACAAACAAGTGAAAAAAATCATACATTTTCATCTGCATTCCTGCTCCAATAGTTCTTTCTCTGGAGGTGGAGAGCATTCTTCATCTCAAGTCCCTCAAAATTGTCCTGGATCATTGCATTGCTGTTAGTAGCTCAGTCTTTCATACTAGATCATCATACAATATTGCTGTTACTGTGTACAATGGTTTCCTGGTTCTGCTTATTTCATTCTGCATCAGTTCTGAGACATTCATAAATCAGCTACTATGTGCCATACACTGTGCTCAGTGTTAAAAATAGGGAAAAAAGTCAGAAGACAGCCTCTGCTCTCAAGGAGCTCGCAGTCTAATAGAGGAGATGATTTGTAAACAACTATAACTAAACAATATACATCTAGGATAAATTGAAGATAATCACAGAGAGAGCGCACTAGAATTAATAGAGATCCAGGAAAGTTTTTTTTTTTTTTGGCAGAAGGTGGGATTTTAGCTGATTTTGAAGGAGATGTTGAGGGAGAAATCCAGTAAAAATGTTGAGTTCAGAGGTGGAATAGCTTGTGCAAAAGGCCATGTTGTACAGTTGTATGTCTGTGTGATAAATTGAAATGGTATGAAAGGTTTAGAAGTCAAGCAGAGGATTTTATATTTGATCTCTTAGCTATAACTGAAATGAATAGGCAATAATAATAGCCACCTTGAGGGGTTGTCCTCAGTGATCCAATGAGTGCATGCAAAGGGATTTAAAAATCTCTAGCCCCTAGCACACTGCCTGATAATTATCGATAAGGACTGGACATGTGATTTCATGGATACATAAAACTTTTGGATGAGGAAAATCCCTCCACCAATATAGGTCAATTCCTACTCATAAACTTAAAGTTTTAGTTTCTTGGGCACTGAGAGTTTGCTACTTGTGGTTGGTCACATAGCCAGTGATGCATCAGAGGTGGGATCTGATCTCAGATATTTCTGGCTATCTCCACTATCATCCACTAACTACCATTGACTAACAGTAGATGGTTAATAAGTGTTTGTGAGTTAATTATTCAGGGGATATTTGTCGTCTCTAGAGGTGGAAGGGTCCCAGGACATCATTTAATCCAAACTCCCTAATTATACTGAAAAGGAAGAATTGGATTGAATTGAATACCTGCTACCCCAGGGGCCAGGAAATGATGCTGTGGATTACATTGGCTTTTCCCATGTTCTTGTGTTGTTCATTGGAGATGGTCCTACTGGAGAAGTGGCAGAAAGGGACTGTGGTTTGGTTTGGGAAAGAAGACAGAGAATGGAGTTGGGGTAGGGATCAGACTCTTGAGTTTCTTCCTAGGCTCCAACTTAAAAGCCTTGGATTACAGTTGTCTCTCTGTCCTTCATGTCATTCCCATTTAGTTCAATTCAGTTAGCTTTATTAAATGCCTATTTTGAATTTCAAGGCTCTTCATATATTAATAATAGTCACCTTTTTGTAGGACACTGGATTCCAAAGTGTTTCCCCTATAATAAAACTGTGAAGTAGATAATATGAATATGGTTGTCCCCATTTACAGATGAAGACACTGAGAATGAGGGAAAGTAACTTGCCCAACTCTACTAGCTAGTTAAGTGCCACTTTGGGAACTTTAGTTGAAATCTTTTGTCTCCATATCTGCTTCCTGCCTCAAAGGGCAGTGGTGAGGAAAGTACTTTGTCTGATCAATGAGAATTATCAGGATTCACTGCCCCTCTCACAGGCTTGGAGGAAGATTATATAGATTTTTTTAACTGAAGGTTGCTGGACAGAGAATGAGTGAAGAGAATGGATTCTTCTGGTCCTGACTTTTGTGCCAAAATGGTGTTTGACTGTGGGCAACTCACTTTCCTTTTCTTTTCATCAATTTTGCTATCCAGAAGTTGAGATGGAATTGATCTCTCAGATCCCTTGCATGATTAACATTCTCTGTTATAAGATTCCTTCTAGATCTTGCATTCTTTTTTTCTGTGTTCTAAAGTCCCTTTCAGCTGTGACATTTGAAATAATTGTATTTAACTAAAATAATTGGTCATTTCCTTATAACACATTCTATGTTCTAAGGTCCCTCCCAGCCCAAACATTCCATGTTCTAAGGCTCACTTCTAGCTTTGACTTTCTGTGACTCTGAACCTGTTTTGTCTCAAATTGAGGAACTTCCACTTGTGCCTGTCAATCTGAATCATTTTTCGTTATGACTGATGCTTGGCTGTTATCCAGAGCTCCTCCTTTGTTGTGGGAGTCAATGAAAAAGGTGGCCAATTCTTTTTTTGGGTGATTGGTCTTCTCCTTCCCTCATATCTCCCTAGGACACATAAAAGCCCTAAGTGGAATGTCTAATGGATTATCTGTGATGGGGGTGGGAGGGAAGTTACGATTGAGCCACACTGGTTCTTCATTTTCTTCCCACTTCTAGCTTGATGCTAGTCTGTGCTAGGAAGCTAAGCAGCCTTTGTCCAGCAGACCTTTATCAATGTTAATAATGATCTAATCATAATAGTTTTAATTTCTAATGCATTTTTAAGTTTGCACTTTCCTCACAGACACCCTATGAGGTATGCATTGCAAATATCATATCTCAGATTGCCAAGTGAGTAAACTGAGGCCCAAAAAGGTTACTTTCCCAAAGCCCATTGCATATAAATGTTGGAGCTGGTATTTGAACCCAGGTCTCTTGATTCCAAGTTCATTGGCTTTTTACACAATATTGCCATTAAAAGAAAAAAAGGCAATGGGGAATTATCTCCAGACAGAGAATTCCCAGCACCATCTCACATAGTATATTGTACTGGAAATGCCCTGCATCAAGAGGCCAGAGTTCTAGTGTTTAGTTTTGTACATTTCAAGAGACACTTGACAAATTAAGAGACACTTGACAGTAATTAAAGGTCAGACACATAAAAATATTACTGTTGGTTTGTTAAGTTAGTGTAGAGAAATGGGAAAAGAATCAAACTTTAAAAATGAAGTTTTAGTTTGGGCTCTTGACCCTGAGCAAGCCATTCAGATCTCTGAGCCTCGGGTTCCACATCTGTAAACTAAGGATAATATTCCTTCCACCACCAAACTCTCAGTTGTTCAAAGGAAAGCATCACTGGACTGACTGGACATCACAAGACTGGACAGTCCAATTGTCTAGGGCAGCTAGGTGGTGCAATGGATAGAGAGAATACTGAGCTTGCAATCAGGAACCTGGAGACAAGAATTTTGTGAGTTCAAATATGGTATCAGACTTGACTAGTTGTGTGACCTTGGACAAATCACTTCACCCTGTTATCCTCAGTTTCTTCATCTACAAAATGAGCTGGAGAAGGAAATGGCAAACTACTTCAATATCCTTGCCAAGAAAACCTCCAAATTGGGTCACAGAGTTGAAAATAACTAAATAACAACAAATCCAGAGGAGAACAACCCAGAGTGTGAAAGAGCTTGAGATTCGTTAACATTAGAGAATCAATTGAAGGAGCTATGGATGCCAGAAAAGAATAGATTTAGGATAGATGCAGAAGATGTCTAGAAATATTTAAGGGGCTTTTATGTGGAGGAAGGATTAGATTTGTTCTGCTTGGCTCTGCATGGCAGAATTTGGAGTTACAGAGATCAGTTTAGGCTTGACTTCTTGTAAAACTGCCCAACAATTAAAACTTTAGGAAAGAGTAGCTTACCTTTACAAGAGGTGGTATTATAGAGGGGCTCCTTTTTCAGGTTCAGGTTACACTTAATATTGGATATTTCTTTAAACTCTGAGATGCTGTGACTTTTTGAAATGAGAGTTGTTAGCTCCAGAGAGTAGACCTGTGACCAATGGCAGGGTAGTTAATGAGGAGGCAGATTTCATTTTGTGAAGATTCATCTTAGAGTCAATACTGTGTGTTGGTTCCAAGGCAGAAGAGCAGGAAGAGCTAGCTAATGAGGTTTAAATGATTTGCCCAGGGTCACACAGCTGGGAAGTGTCTGAGATCAGATTTGAAACCAAGACCTCTTGTCTCTAGTCCTGGTTTGCCATCCACTGAGTCACCTTGCTGCCTCTAAAAACCTTCCTAATAATTAGAGCTGTCTGAAAACAGACAGGCTATTTCATAAAGAAGTGAGTTTATTGTTACTGGCAAGGTCGGGAGTGATATGTGGTGGTAGGGAAAGTGTTCAACCAAAGCTATGAAGGAGCTTTGGAGCATTGCTGAAGTTGATAGAATAATGATAGAAAAGGAATTAGAACTCCTGTTTTTCTGCTTCCATGTCTGACCATATCACCTCCATACTCAGTAAACAATAATGACTCCCCGTTACTTTTTTTTAAACCCTTATCTTCTGTCTTAGAATCAATACTATATATTGGCTCCAAGGCAGAAGAGTGTTAAGGGCTAGACGATGGGGGTTAAATGACTTGCCCAAAGTCACACAGCTAGGAAGTATCTGAGGTCAGATTTGAACCCAGGACCTCCCTCTCTAGGCCTGGCTCTCAATCCATGGATCCACCCAGCAGCCCCCTCCTTATTACTTTTAGGATCAAATACACTCCATTTTGTTGACATTTAGAGCTCTTTCTAACCTGATACCTTCTTATTATCCCAGTCTTTTTACATTCTAATTCTCTCTAGGCACTGTATAGTTTAATCTCTTTAGAGATGATGGTGCAGCTCTTTATTTCACTGATGAAGAAATAAAGCTCAGAAAAGGGAAGTAATTTGCCCAGAGTCAGTCATCAGCAGAGCCAGAGTTCAAACCTCAGACTCTAAAACCAATGCTCTTTCCATGTACCTCTTATTGGCAGGTTCTTTATAATGCGGGAATGCTGTTAGTCCATGAATTCTTTCCACTTCCTAATGGAGATAGAATGGAAATTTAATGTGGGGAGAGATGTAAAAGTGCTTGGTGGAGATGGAAAATGGTAGAGATATAGATTGCTGTTAGTAAAGGCCCAGTAGCCTTTTGGAAGGGATTTGGGAAAGAATTTGGAGACTGTGGGCCCCATTGGACCACTTTAGGAAAGAAGATATTTCTGTTAACAAGTATACCATTTCCTAGGGCCCAACTGGTCCTGAACTTTGGCAAAGACATGAGGCCTGGGGCTAATTAATTGGTTATACATTTGGTCCATAGTGGGTTGAGGGGCTTTCTTTAAGTGTTTATCAATTCATTAAAAAAATTATCAGTACTTAATGTTTTCATACAATAAAATACATACAAAAAATAGATATTTCCCAAACCAAAATATCCCCCTTACGAAGTATATTCCTCAAATGTTGTTGGGCAGCTAGGTGGCACAGTAGAGTCAGGAAGATCCTGAGTTCAAATTTGGCTTCAAACTTATTAGCTGTGTGACCTGGGTCAGACCACTTTACCTGGTTTGCTTCAGTTTCCTCATTTGTAAAATGAGCTGGAGAAGGAAATGGCAAAGAACTCCAGTCAAACAAGACTGAAAATGACAGATCAACAACATCTCACAAACGTCTTTTTTCTACTTTGTTTATTGATTAACAGGAAGGATGTGTCCTTTAACTTCCAATATGGTACTACTATTATTTTTGTATCTGACATGCATTTTGCTGTTTCTCTATGTTGACTTCACAGACATTGTTACAATCATTGTATATATTATTCTTATTCTATTCACTCTGTATCACTTCATATAAGTCTTCCCATATTTCTCTGAATTCTTTGCATTTATGCTTTCTTATAGCACAGTAATAATATTCCATTACAATCATATAAATTATCTTCATGTATCACCATTCATCCTGTTTTACAGGTTGCCACAAATAATATTGTTTTCAATATTTTTTAGCCTTATGGGTATGTTCTTATTGTTAACTTCATTGAGGTTGTAGATCCAGGATTGAGATTTGAGGGTTAAAGTCAAATCAATAGACATTCATTAAGCATTTACTATGTGCCAGGTAATGATAAATGCTGGGAATACAAATAGAAGCAAAAAGTAATCCCTGCCCTCGAGGACCTCAGAGTCTTATAGGGCAAGCCAATAAAGAAAGGAAGCTAAAAGCAGTGGGAGAGAGCAGAAGGTACCACTGGAGAAAGAAGTCTGGAGGATCAAGAGTAGTTTCCAGAAAAGAATGAAGGAGTGAACATGATTGAAAGGCATTTCCTTTAAAATGAGAAGGGGCCACAGAGACAGAAGAATCTTCCAGGATGAGAAGGTTATAGGGAAAGAGTGATGTTCCAGGGTTAGAAGACCCTGGGCATGGTAGAGAAAGAAGTCCAGAGAGGAAAGAAAGCATGAAGGATTAAAGAACATAAACAATCCATTAACTTTTCTTGTATAATTACAAGTCGTTTTACAGAAGAGCTGAACCAATTCAAGGTTCCACCAGCACTAAATTAGCCTACTTTTTTTCTTCAGCCATTCTAGCAATGTATTTTCCCATTTTTTGTTGTTTTGATGTGTGAAATGGTTCATCAGGATTATTTTAAATTTTGTACTATTATTAATTCTGTTTGTTTTGCTTCTTATCCGTTTCATACTCTCCTATTGGAAAATGGGTATTGAGCTTACAGATTTATCTCAATTCCCCATGGATTTTGGTTGTCAGATATTTTTTTATCAAAGATAAATGTAATTAGTCATTGGCTGAAGTAATGTATTAGAAGGAGCCTTGGACTAGCATCTTTCAAACATCAATTATTAATTTTTTAAATTTTTACTTTTAAAAAGAAAAATTTTATTCATATCTTTTGTTTTATTACATTACCAAAAAAGTCTCTTAATGTCCTCTCCCCTTCTTCTGAGAGCCATGTAATAAATAATATTTTCTAAACAAAAAAATTTGCATAACTGGTTAACACATTGTGCAATATATGTAGACTCCCCACATCTGTAAAGTAGTAGGGGGGGGGATCTTTTCTCATAACTCTTGCTTATTCTTTGTAATTTTGCTATGTTCATTTTTTATTGTCTTCTGGTCGTTTTTCTTACATCGTTGTAGGTGTCATATATTTTGGGCTCTGCTTACATTACTTTGCATCACATTATGGAACACACTATTATAAAGTTCTTCTCTGTGTTCATTATATTTGCCATTTCTTAGAGTACAGTAACATTCACGTACCACCATTTGGTTAGCCATTACCCAGTCCGATGGGCATCTACTCTTTTTCTAATTCTTTGCTATCAGAAGAAGTGCTGCTATCACTATTTTTCAGAAAACATTTAAGTGCTTACTGTGCTAAATAAGACCTAAAGAGAGAAAAACAAAAAGTGATGCAGGAATCCTTTCCAACTTTCAAATTTTGTATTTCCCCGAAATAGCCAGTCTTCAAGGAAGTTACATTATAATGGAGCTATCAACATATGGGATGTGTAAGTAAACATGTTGTACATATATTATAATAATATAATAACCAGCATTTTTATAATGCTTTAAGATTTGTAAAGTATTCTGCAAATCTCATTTTATCCTAACTACAACTTGGAGTTGGTATTATTATCTCCATTTTACATATGAGGAAACTGAGACAGAGGTTAAATGATTTGCTCATTGTCACACAGCCATTACATGCCTGAGACTGGATTTGAACTCAGGTCTTTCTGCTTTCAAGTCTAGTGCTCATCCTAAAGGTAGTAGGGAGTTGATGGAATTTATTGACAGGGGGGTAGAGGGGGAGGAGGAGAATGACATGTCCAAGTATGGGAGTTGAGAGATAGAAGTTCTAGTCCATTTTCTACCCCCCCCCCCCCCCGATTAATGATCCCTTCTTGGTAAAGTCTCAAAATCCTCTTAGGCCTCAGTTTCATCATCTGTAAAATCAAAGTGTTGAACCCTTCCTGTTCTAAAATGTCATGACTCTGTGAGGGTACTGTAGTACCTAAGTCTATTGGTTCCATTAAAGTCTCTGCTAGGTGTTTTCTCCAGAACTCTTACTGGTAAGCTTCCCAAAGGGTCAAGAGAATAGGCAGGGCCACAAGAGGCCAATCCTGGATGCTGGACTGGGACAGCTTGGCCCAGATATTCTCCATAGCTCCCAGACTCCTTTCAGAAACACCAAATCCATTGGGTTCTGATGCCTCCCTGTCCCACTTGATTATAATCCCAAACCAACAGGCACATGCATATTTAAAGCTGTGTTTAATTGGAACAGCTGCTTGGCCCTCCCAAAAGACAAGACTACAAAAAAAAACCAAAAAAAAAAACCTCTTGGAGACCAGCTTCTGAGAAGTGCCCACCTGACAGATTCTCTTTGCTGCTCTCTTTGGGGCTGGGGAGGCTGACAGGACGATTTTAGACTGACACTGACTCATGCTGTATACCCTGGAATCTCTCTAGGCTTGGCTGGGTTGTAGGTGTGGCCAGCTGTGGACTTTACCTGTAGGTCATAGGATCAGTGATTCTCAGAACTGGAAGGAACCTCACCGGGCAGGTAGATAAACTTCCCAAGTAGTGCAGGCAAGATTTTATAGATGAGAAAACTGGAGCTTAAAGCAATTAAGTGATTTGTTTAAGATCACATAGCTAATAAGTGTCTGGGCTGGATTTTGAACCCTTGGTCACAAGTGCCTACTATTGCCAGGCACTGTGCTTAAACCCTGGGGATTCAAATGAAAAAATAAAGACAGCTTTTGCCTTCTGGGAGCTTGCAATTGAAGGGAGAGGACAATCCACAAAGACAGAGGGGGAAAGGTTCCCTGTGCCAGAGTATGGTAGAATCTAGTCTAGAATGGGAAGCTGGTGAGAAATGAAGAGTTGACTGGTCTGTGAGCTCTCTTCAAGTGGAAACTGTGGTAAGAGTTCTTTGCTCTGCCCTTCAGTCTTCTAATCAGTGAAGTGGAGGGTCCTGTGGGCACTGAAAAGGTGAGCACCAAAGCTGATGCAATTTGGTAAGGTGATAAGTTTCTGGGTGAAGAGATTTCCTGGGAGCGTGATGTTGTGTTACAGTTGTGATGTTTTTATATCCATGGGATATCACTTACGTTAAATATGCATTAATTTTTGTCTGGTCATGGCTGACTCTTCCAAACCCTTTTGGGGTTTTCTTGGCAAAGAAACCACTGGTTTGCCGTTTCCTTCTCCAGTTCATTTTGCAAATAAGGAAACTGAGGTAAATAGGGTTAAGTAACTTGCCCAGAGTCACACGAGTCTTAGGTTGAATGTGAACTCAGGTCTTCTTGACTCCAGACCTGGCATGCTATCCACTACACCACCTAGCTGCCCATGTGATATTGGATGTATCCACGGAGAGTAGTTAGTGGGAAATAATCTGTTTATTTCTAATTTGATGTCCTTTTCTCTATGACAGTGTCACCTGAGAGTCCCTGATACTCTTTCTGTAGGTGTGTGAGGTCAAAACTATTTTCATAATTATACTAAGATATTTTAGTTTCTGATTTGATAAATCCTGATAGATATGACCCAAGTAAACAAAAGCTCTTTGGGAGGGAGGTCCTCGATAATTTTTAACAGAGCAGAGGGGTCCCAAGACAACTATGGCTTGGTGTAGTTCAGGGACTCTTAATATGGAATCTGTGAAACTTGTTTTAAAATATATTTTGATAACTGTTTGCTTTGTAGTCCTATGTATTTTATTTTATGCATTTAAAAGTACTATTCTTAGGAGTCCATAGGCTTTACCAGATTGCCCAAGGGGTCCATTATATAAAAAGTTTATGAATCCCCACTCTACAGGGTTCCTGAGAGGTTATCTAGTTCTCACTTGATACTTTATGTCTGGTGATATAGGAACATAGTAAGTAGAAAGACCTTTGAATTTGGAATTGGGTGACCTGGGTTCAAATCCCAGCTCTACCTAACTTTGGGCAAATCATATATAGCTGAGGCTTAGACCAGATGATCTCCAAGGTCTAAATCTAGGACCCTCT
The DNA here is from genome assembly GCF_027887165.1 of Monodelphis domestica. Classification (NCBI taxonomy): domain Eukaryota; kingdom Metazoa; phylum Chordata; class Mammalia; order Didelphimorphia; family Didelphidae; genus Monodelphis; species Monodelphis domestica. The sequence continues at coordinate 340,177,899 of NC_077230.1, forward strand.
GATTCTTAAGCTTATCTCTGAAGTCATATCTCTGTGAATCTCAGAATTTGAAGGGGTCTCAGAGGTCATTTAAGGCAACCTTTTTCTGAGCAGAACTCCTCTCCACAGGGTCATTGGTGTGTGATTATCCAGCTTCTATTTGAGGATAACGGGGAACTCACAACCTCCTGTGGCAGCCCACTTTATATTTTCTGTTGGGACAGTTCCAGTGGCTAGGAAGTTTTTCTTTATGCTATCCAAAATCTTCCTGCCTGAAAAATTCCCCTCCCTCCTGTGCCATTCCTCATTCTGCCCTTGAGGCCAAATAGAACAAATGTTATCTTTGCATCTCACTTGTTCACTCATTTTAGTTGTATACAACTCTTCATGACTCCATTCAGGGTTGTTGGGGGTTTTTTTAGGCAAAAATGCTATAGGGGTCTGCCATTTCTTTCTCCAGATCATTTTGTAGATGAGGAAACTGAGGCAAATAGAGTGAAGTGACTTGCCCAAGGTCACCCAGCTAGTAAGTACCTGAGGTTAGATTTGAACTCAGAAAAATTAATCTTCCTGACTTCAGGCTTGGTGCTCTATCCACCATCAAGAATCATCCAATTTGAGAGTGGTTACCTAATCCCACCTCTAATAGAAGAATTTAATGTGTCTGGGGAGGAGCAGGGGTGGGGGTATATGAGGTGGTGGTGGTGGGGATATATAAGGTCCACTTTTACTGTAATGGATTCAATGGAACCTCCAGACAAAATGTCTGAGACACTTTGAAGGAAGAATTGGCCAGTGTCTAGCCTTATGGAATTGCTTGGGTATTTTAAATAACCATTCAGGCTGTTTTCCACTAAAACAAACTTGTTTACTTTTATTTATTTTTAAAAAACCTTTTCATGCTGTCTTAGTCATGACTCTCAGATAGAAGGACAAGGCCAGTGGTTTAAAGTGACTTGTCCAGGGTCACACAGCTAGGAAATATCTGAGGCCAGATTTGAGCCCAGGTCCTCCTGACTCCAGATTTGGTGCTCTATCCACTGTGCCACCTAGCTGAACCATTGTTTCTCTTTAAAAAACAAGCAGTGAGACTTGTCTCAATAATACTTATGTAAATATTATCACCATTTTCCATATTGAAAAGTTGAGGGCCTGAAAAAGAACATGCCTTTGACAATTCCTATAGCTAGAAAATATTGGAGACGTGACTCTAATCCAGGTCATCTGATACAGATTGCAGTATTTTTCCCCCAGCCATACTGTGCTGTCCTTTCTCCTGCTGCTCCCCACCTCACAGTCTCTATTTATTCTCTCCTTTCTATCACCTCCCCTCCCCATTTCTTAATTCATTTCAAGTAAACAAACATGTATTAACCACCTGACATATGCTGCACTTAGTCCTGGGCTTGGTATACTATAGGAGATCTTCCAAGAAGTAAGACCCAGTTTCTCTTGAAGTGCACAGTTTCTGCTCTCATTTCTGTATCATGGCTTAACTGTAGTCTGGTGCTGATTTTGCCTCTTGCAACCCTATTCTCCATACCTAGTTGCATGCTGAGTTCTTTTTTTGGTTGTACAAAGAATTTAAAACTAGAGAGATTCATAAAGATCAGTTAAATCACTGATTTTTCTGGGGCAGCTAGGTGTCACAATGGTTAGAATGCCAGACCTAGAATCAGGAGGTCCTGAGTTCAAATCTAGCCTCATACACTAGCTGTGTGACCCTGGGCAAGTCATTTAATGTGGTTTTGTATGGCAAATCACTTCAGTATCTTTGCCAAGAAAACCCCACGTGGGATCATGTGACAACATCAAAAGTTAACGATTGGGTGGTTTGTGATGGAGGGCAGTAGCAATCAAGGGGATCAGGAAATTTCACGTGGAAGGGAGGTAGCTCCACCATAATTTTGATGTGAGGAAGAAGTATCTTCCAGGCATGGGGACAGGAAGGAGATAGAGTGACCTATGGAAAGAACAGAGAGAAATCCCATTTGGTTGGATTGCAAAGAGGCAGTAATGTCTGATGAGGCTGAAAAGATGAGATGGGGCAAGGATGTAAAGAAAGAGTTTTGGAAGCCAAATAGAAGAGTTTATATTTTATCCTAGAGGCAAAGGGACGACAACTGGTTTTTATCTGAGTAAGGTCAGATCTGAACCTAAGCCAAACTTTGGCAGTATGGAGGATGGCTATGTGCAGGGTGGACTGGAGTGGAGAGAGACTGGAATTAGGTTCGTGGTTTCAGTCATTTTTCAGTTGTTGCCAATTCTTTGTGACCCCATTTGGAGTTTCCTTGGCAAAGATACTGGAGTGGTTTGAGGTTTCCTTCTCTGGCTCATTTGACAGATGAGGAAACTGAGGCAAACTGGGAGAAGTGACTTGCTCTGGGTCACACAGTTGGAAAGGTCTGCAGCCAGATTTGAACTCAGAAAAATGAGTCTTCCTTGCTATAGGCCTGGCACTCAATGCTGTTGCAATTATTTAGGTGAGAGGCGATGAGAGTCTCAGGTAGTAGATATGGGAATAGAAAGAAAGGATTCATATGGGAGAGATGTATTGGAGATTGAAATCTGATTAGATTTGGCAGGGGTGGAAGAAGACTAAGGTTACAAATTTTGTAGACTGAATGGTGGTGATGCCTCCTCTACAAACAGGAAACTTTGGACAAAGGGAGGGTTGACAGGAAAGATAATGCATCCAGTTTCCGACTTGTTGAATATTTGATGCCTCAGGCATATCCTGTTTGAAATGTCCAGCAGGCAATTGCTTGGAGAAGTCATTAACATAAGGGTGATAATTAAGTCCATGGCAGCTCCTTAGATCCCTGAGAGTGTGGAGAGAAAAGAGTAGGGGACCTAGGACAGAACCTTGGAGATCACCTGCAGAAGTTCATGCTTGTCTCCTTGGTCAATTGGTAAGGGACCACCTGTTAGTTTCTTCTGCACTCCTTGTGCCACCTTGGACAGTGACTAATACACACACACACAGCAAGAATGTTACAATAAGTACTAGAAAAATCAGTAGTTTAGGAATTAGGAGACTAGGAGTCATGGCTGCAGACTTCATATGAGCTACTAAAGTGAGCTGGCAGAAACAGGGGGAGATGTTAGTCCCTTTGTCTGTGCTCAGCTCCATAATCTGGAGCACAACACATCATCTGGACATAAGTTGGATGCTCACATTTCAGGAAGGATAGTTTTTTTTGATGCTTCATTCCTATGTACCCTATAATTCAGCAACACTGGTCTGTCCTCCCCCAAAATACATCATATCCTCACTGCATTTTCTTTTTTTTTTCTTTTAAACCCACAGTTTAAAAATCAGTATTGTGCTTTGGTTCCAAGGTAGAAGAGTAGTAAGGACTAGGCAGTGGGGGTTAAGTGATTCACTCAGGGTCACACAGCTAGGATGTGTCTAAGGTCAAATTTGAACCTAGGACCTCCCATCTGGCTCTCAGTTCACTGAGCCATCTAACTGCTCCCAACTCTGCATTTTCGACTGTTGCCCACACCTGGAATTTTCTCTCTTCTTATCTTTGCCTCCTGCCTTTCCTGCTTCCCTCAAATCTCAGCTACAATCCTACTTTCAGCAAGAACCCTCATCTGGTCCCCATTAGTGCTTGTGTCATCCTCTTTTGGTTATCTTCGATTTGTCATGTATATATCCTATTTGAACATGATTGTGTCTTCTCTTTTAGACAGAGAGCTTTTTGAGGATAGGGACCATTTTTTGCCCATTTTTGTACATCCAGCATTTGGGACAGGCTGAAACATTTTTGATATGCAGTTGTTTCTGCAATGTCTGACTCTTCACGACCCCATTTGGAGTTTTCTTGGCACAGATACAGGAGTGATCTGTCTTTCCTTCTCCAGCTCATTTTTATAGATGAGGAAATTGAGGCAAACAGTGTTAAGTGATATGTCCAGGGTCACACAGCTAGTGTCTTGAGGTTTGAACTAAAATCTTTCTGTATTGAAACCTGGCACTCTATCCACTGTTACCTACCTGCCTTTGTGGCACATGGTAGGCACATAATAAATCCTTGGGGCCAAATTGGAGAGAGTTCAAAGAAGAATGGCCAAATGAGAGGACTGAAAACTAATAAAAGGATTTGTTGAAGGAACTGAGATTGAATCTTGAATCTTAGGGCAGCAATTGAGAGTTTTTTCAGGTATTTGAAGGTCTGTTGACCCGGACGAGAGATCCAGAAGTAGGTGGCACTAGTTATAGAGAGACAGCTTATGATCAGAGCTGTTCAGAAATGGAATTTTCTATACTTTTTGGAGGTAGTAGAAGTCTCCTAGCCCTAGAAGCCTTTCCCCCCTTTTTTCTTCGTAAAAACCCTTGCCTCCTGTCTTAGAATTGATAATAAATATTGATTGTAGTACAGAAGAGCAGTAAGAGTTAGGCAATTAGGATTAAGTGACTTGCCCAGCATCACATAGCTAGGAAGTGTCTGAAGTCATATTTGAACTCAGGATCTCCCATCTCCAGGCCTAGCAATTTATCTACTGAGCCATCTAGCTGCCCTTAGCCCCAGAAGTCTTTAGGCAGAGATGGGATCACCGTCTGTGAGGATGCTGGTAGAAACGATGCTTTCTCAGTTAGAGGTGGCACGAATTGACCTTTGAAGTCTTTTCTAATGATGAGATCTTGTGATTCTATGAGTCCCAGCTCTGATAATAACTGTAATCTAATGACATTAACTTGTTACCTTGGTCAATTCATTTCTTGCTGGGGCCTGGGTTTCTTCAGCTGCCAAGTTTTGGAATCTAGGTTCCCCAAAAAAGAAACTGAATGGGAAGTCAGAAAAATTACATTTATTTGGAAATTTCAGTGTCCATAATAATAATAGCTTGCATTTATATAGCACCTATAGCTGTGTGACAGGCACTGTCTAAATGCTTCACACATATCTCATTTGATCCTTGCCACAGCTGGGAGATGGGTGTTATTATTATCCCCACTTTACAGTTGAGGAAACGGAGGCAATCAGAGTTGAAGTAACTTGGCCAGGGTCATAAAGGGTTTGAAGCTGTATTTGAACTCAGTTCTTCCTAACTCCAAGCCCATTGTGCTGCCTCATTGTCCCCAAATTATCTTTCCCACTCCTGAGACCTTCCCTTTGCTTCTTGGAACCACAAGATGTGAATTTTGCTCCTGGCTTGTATATTTGCTTGCCATTTGACTTTGAGCAAATCCTTTTCTATTCTCTCAGACTTATCTTTCCTCTGCTGTAAAATGAAGTTAACAACTTTCTCTTTATAAACTTTGAAGGACTGTTGAGAGGAGCAAATAAGGAAATACATGAGCTATTATTATTATTTTAGTCTCCTTAGGACTGATGCTTATTTTAACAGATGCCATAAATACCTTTCCTGAGAGTTTATAATGCTGGAGCAGCAGAAGTGACTTTTTAGAATAAAATTAATGAGAACTAAGTTGTTTGTAAATCTTGAAACGTTTTAGAGTTCTATCATCTTGTCAAAGCAGAAGATGAGAACAGCTCATCAACATATTAATTATCGCAGTTGAAAGAATCACCATTTCAGGTTCAAAGCATGCTAAACAGGAGCCCTTTTAATTAGTTCCCAGCCTTCAACACCACTAAAATGGCTTTTCTCATTTTAATTACAGCACAGACTACATTTGGGTCTTTAGTCAAGACCACTGATAATTGGAATGGGGAGGTACCCTCTGTAAGACCAAGCTCTCTAAAGGCTGGCACTATCTAGTAAGAAGAACTATAGACTTAAGAGTGATGAGATCTGGGTTCCAGTCCTGCCACTTCCACTTATCAGCTATGTAAGTCATTTTACTTAATATTTTCATAGATTGAATGTAAAGGTATAAATCTGAATTTTTAAAATCCCAGGAATTTAAGGGAGAGATTGAAACCAGATGAGATGAGTGGATGACAGGATAGTGGTTCATGTAAAAAAGTCAAACCAGCTAGAATTTATTAAATGCTTATTCTTTGCTCATGCCAAGCTAAGTTCATTGAAAGCATCTTCAATTAGAACTCTAGTAGCAAACAAGACAGCAGGGATGATATGAAATTCTTCTTATTCTCTTGGGACTTTGATCTCCTCTGCTGGAGGAGACTTAAGACTGGGAAACTGAACTTTAGATCTAAAATGTGAATATGAGAAATTATCTGTAAAGTGATACAAGTGAATATATCATCTTATATTCTAAGGCTGCTTGTTTTGGTTTTCTAAAATGTGGATGTGATTCCCAGATATTACAATAAATATCAATTTTTTTAAAACCCTTACCTTCCGTCTTGGAGTCAATACTGTGTATTGGCTCCAAGGCAGAAGAGTGGTAAGGACTAGGCAATGGGGGTCAAGTGACTTGCCCAGGGTCACACAGCTGGGAAGTGTCTGAGGCCAGATTTGAAACTAGGACCTCCCATCTCTAGATCTGGCTCTCAATCCACTGAGCTACCCAGCTGCCCCACATAAATATCAATTTTTAAAAAGCTAAACATTGGGGATACAAAGTAAAGTAAAGGACAAGCCCTACTCTCAAGGAGCTTACAGTCTAATGGGGGAGACAACATGCAAACAACAATGTGCAAATGAGATCTATAACAGGATGAATTGGAAATAATCCACAGAAAGAAGGAAGGCAGCAAGATCATTGAGGACTAAGAAAGACTTACCATAGAAGATGGAATTTTGGCAGAGATTTAAAGAAAGCCAGAGAAGGAAGGAAGAGGAAGAGCATTCCAGGAATGGGGGGTTAGCTAGTGAAAACATTTAGAGTTAGAGATGGAGTGTTTTGTATAAGGAAAAGCAAGGAGGCTAGGGTTACTATATCACAAAGCGTGTGTGTGTGTGTGTGTGTGTGTGCGCGTGCGCACACGCATGTAATGATTAAGGTTTAAGAAAACTGGAAAGGTATGAAGGGGTCAGTTTAGGAACATCTTTAAATGCCAGAGCATTTTATATTTGATCCTTGAGGTAATAGGGAGCTACTGGGAGTTTTTTGAGGGAAGGGGATGATATGATCAAACGTGAACTTTAGAAGAATTACATTGACATCTGAGTCTGGAGGACTGACTATATGAAGCAGAGATCTGAATCAGGGAGACTGGCCAGCAGGCTATTGCAGTAGTCAGCTATGAGGTTATAAAGACCTGTGTCCAGGTGATTGTAGTGTCAGAGAAGAGAAGGGGGTGTATGAGAAATTTTACAAAGACAACATTAATAGGACCTAACAACTAATTGGATATGAAGGTAGAGGGAGAGTAAGTAGTTGAGGATGACACCTCGAGGTTTTGAGCCTGAGTGAATGGGAAGATGGTGGTATCCTTGACAGTAATAGAAAATTTAGGACAAGGGGAGATTGAGGGTAAAGATAAATTCAGTTCTAGGGGTGTTGGATTTAAGGTGTCTATAGGACATCCAGTTTGAGGTGTCTAATAGGAGAATATGTAATCTTAGGCTGAATTGAGGGGCATAATCACTAGGAAAAGGGAGCTTGATAATGCCACTGCAATTTGGCCAGTCAGACCCCATCTCTAAAGTACTGCATCTAGTTCAGAGCATCTCATTTTAGGAGAACCATTGATTGAAAAGCCAGAACATAGCTAGAGAAGGAGGGTTGGGGTAGTGAAGACATTAGAAATTATGCTATATCGAGGTTGATGGAAAGAGAAAAGCTTAGTAGAGTTGAAGGAGGTAGTGGGAGAAGGACATGTCTTTCAAATATTTGAAATAAGTGTTGTGAAAGAGAGATAGACTTGTTCTATTTGGGCCCCAGAAGATATAACTAGGAGCAATGACAGAGTGGATGGTCTTAGATTTAAGAAGACTCAAGTTCATATCTTGCCTCACACACTTCTGTGGTCCTGGGGAACTTTCTCTCTCTCTCTCTCTCTCTCTCTCTCTCTCTCTCTCTCTTTCTCTCTCTCTCTCTCTCTCTCTCTCTCTCTCTCTCTCTCTCTCTCTCTCTCTCTCTCTCTCTCTCTCTCTCTCTCTCTCTCTCTCTCTCTCTCTCTCCCTCTCCTCTCCCCCATCCCCTGGTTCTTCTCTAAACTGTATGGCAGCTCCTTCTCTATCTCCTTTGTTGGGTTTTCATCCAAATCATGCCCAACAGTCATGGGAATACCACAGCTCTCCCCTTTGGTATTTCACTAACCAACCACAGAAGTTATTATAAGGATCAAATGGGAAAATATCAGCAAAATGCTTTGTAAACCCTAAAGCACTATATAAATGTTAGCTGTTATTATTAGAGACACCAATTACCTTGTATTTACTTATGTGTGTGCAATGTGGGAAAGTTATCAGGAAGCAGATTTCTGCTGAATATGTACCATATTTTGGAGTGAGGGTGATTTTTGTTTCTTAGAACCAGCAGAATGTAGTAAATTCAAATCCAATCTGAAATCAGATTACTTACTATTTGTGTAACTCTGGGAATGTCACTGAACCTTTGTATGCCTCAATTTCCTTAACTGTAAAATGGGGATAATAATACCACTTACCTCAAAGAGTTGTTATCAACTGTTAAGGATCAAATGAGATAGTGCCTGGTACATAGTAGGCTCTTATTAAATGCTTGTTTTCTTCCTTCCTAGTAGAGGGATGCAATAACTAATAAACAATGTTATAGAAATGTGTTAGATATACAAAGAGAAAGATACAGGAAAGGCTGAGTAAAAAATAACCCCAAGATTCCAATTATGGGAGATTATAAGATCATAGATTTAGAATTAGAAGGAATGTTTAGCAGTCATTGAGTCTAACCCTGTTGTATTATTTTATCTTTTTAGCTAACAATTTTTAAATTAAAAAAAAATAGCTTTTCTTTCCCTTCCACCCAATTCTGTACCATTAAAAAAAGGAAAAAAAATATTCCAAACTCTCATAAGAGATGTATAATCATGCAAAATAAATTCCGTCATGTCCAAAAAACATGTCCCATTTTGCACTTTATGTCACTTTTCTATCAGGAGGAAGGTGGTGTGCTTCTTCATTAGCCTTGGAATAATGGTTGGTCATTGTCTTGATTATGGCCTTTAAAGTTGTTTGTTTTTATAGTGTTGTTGTATAAATTGTTTTCCTGATCTGCTTACCACATCTACAATAATTCATACAAATCTTGCCATGTTTCAGTGAAATTGTTCCTTTAATAGTTTCTTATGGCACAGAAGTATTCCATTACACCCACATACCATAATTTGTGCAATCATTCCCCAATTGATGGGCACTCCCTTAATTTCTATGTCTTTTCTGTTACAATCCTGTCCCCTGCCCAGAAACTATATTATACTACTATGCTAGTTTTGCATATATGAGCCCTTTTCACCTGTCTTTGATCTTTTTGGGATATTGACCTAGTGATGATTTTGTTGGTTTGAAGAGAAAGCACAATTTCATGACTTTTTTGGGCACGGATCCAAATAGTTTTCCAGAATGGCTGGACCAGTTCACAGTTCCACCAACAGTGCATTAATGTACTTGTCTTTCCACCACCCCTCTGGCATTTATAATTTTCCTTTTTTGTCAATTTTGCCAAATTTGATGGGTGTGAGGTGGAACCTTAGAATTGTTTTAATTTTCATTTCTCTAATAGCAATTTGCTTCATTTTTTTCTTCCATAGGGCTATTAATAGCTTGGATTTCTTCCTCTGAAAATTGCCTTTTCATATTCTTTGGCCATATAAGTAATTAGTGAAGGGCTATTCTTTTTATTTTTTTAAACACTTACCTTCCATCTTGGAATCAATATTGGGTATTGGTTCCAAGGCAAAAGAGTGGTAAGGACTAGGCAATGGGTGTTAAGTGACTTGCCCAGGGTCACACAGCTAGGAAGTGTCTTGAGTTCAGATTTGAACCTAGAAACTCCCATCTCTGGGCTTGGCTCTCAATCTACTGAGTTATCCAGCTGCCCCCAGGGCTATTATTCTCATACAATTCAATCAATTCCTTATATATTTTGGAAATTAGATATTTTATCAGGGAAACTTGCTGTATGTATCCCTTCACCCCAGTTACCCAATTTCCCTTTTAATTTTATTGGTCTTATTTGTAAAAAACAAAACAAACTTCTTAATTTTATGTAATCAAAACTTTACATTTTATCTCTGTAATTCTCTCCATTTCTTAGTCATGAACTCCTCCCCATCCATGAATATGAAAAGTTATTTCCTTCTTGCTCCTTTAATTAATCTATAATCTCCTTTTATGTCTAAGTCATATACCCATTCAGATCTTATGTTGTTATATGGTATGATATATTGGTCTATGCCTAGTTTCTGCCATACTAATTTCTAATTTTCCCAGAAGTTTTTGTTGAATAGTAACTTCTTACCCCAGGAACTGAGGTATTTGGGTTTTTCAAACATTCAGCTTCTACCGTCATTTACTTCTGAATGCTGTGTTCTTCATTTGTCCCACTGATCAATCTCTTTCTCAACCAGTATCAGATAATCTTGCTTTTCAATAGAGTTTGAAACCTGATACTGATTATCTCTCTGCTTTTCAACTTTTTTTCATTATTTTCCTGGAGGTTCTTGACCTTTTGCTCTTCCAGATGAAATGACATTTTTTTTTCTAATTCTATAAAGTAATCCTTTGATAGTTTGATTGAATAGTTTACTAAGTGAATTAATTTAGGTAGCATTTTAATTTTTTTTTATATTGGTTTGGCCTGCCTTGGAGCAATTAATATTTCTCCCAATTATTTAGGGTTGTGTTTATTTACTTAGAGTGTATTCTATAAAGGCAGCTAGGTAGTATAATGGCTAGAGCACCAGGGCTGGAGTCTGGAGACTGGGTTTCCGTCTGGTCTTAGACACTTCTTAGCTGTGTGACCCTGGGCAAGTCACATAACCCCAATTGCTTAGCCCTTCTTCTGCCTTAGAGGAGATATCAATTCTAAGACAGAAGGTAGGGTTTTTAAAAAAAAAGAGAATACCCTGTAGTTGTATTCATACCCACCTATGTGTGGCTTGGTGGATAGACTTGTAAGTGTTTTATTTGTCCTGTACTTATTTTCAATACAACTCTCTTATTTTTAAGATGAGGAACTGAGGCTAGGAGAGGTCAGTGACTTGGCTAGGATCATATAGTATCTGAGACAGGATTTGAACCAAGGTCTTTAGAATTCTAAACTCAGCGCTCTATCCACTATGATGATGCCACAGAGAAAGCAAAGTCAGAAGTTGAGTAGACTTAGGGAGAAAGATAAGCTTGAATTTAAGCATTTTGAATTTGAATTTCTGATGGGGCATCTAGGTCAAGATCAGAGGATCATAGGTTTAGTGACTGAAGGCATCTTCATTTTATAGATGCTAAGAGACTTGTCCAAAGTCGTAAGAATCACGGCTGGAACTTGAACTGAAGTCCTTTGACTTCCAAGTCCAGTTTATCTCATTGTATCATCCCATCTTAAGGTGTTGTAATGCAAGTATGGAATTCGTAAGAGAGGTCAAAGCTAGAGGAAAGGGATTTGGCATCATCTATGTAGTGATAATAGCTGATACCAGCTAGGTAGAGTAGTAAGATATAAAGAAGCTCCCCTCCACTCCCCCATTGATTTATAGGATCACAGCATCATTAGATATAGAGTAGGAAAGGGAGCTTGGAGGACCTCAATTTCTCCTGCTCATTTTATGGATGAGGATACTGAGACCCAGAGATATTAGTTCATTGACTCATCCAAGTTCACATTGATAATAAGGATCAGAAGTGGGACTTTACTCTTTGTGGTCTGACTCCAGAGTCAGTGCTATTTCTGTCTTACCTGCTCCAAGTGGTGAGACCTAAACAAGTTTGAGACAGAGGCAAGGAAGCAGTACAGTGAGAGCCACTGAAGATAAAAGATAAAGGATGTCTGCCTACCGGACGCAGCGGCTTTTGAGGTTGACAGCTTAAAACAGAAGTGGCATGTTTGTGCTTGTTAATTCTTCTCTGCTCTACAACTAACTGTTAGCTATTCTTCCCACCATTGTTGGATGGAGACGTAAATGACATGTGTATCTGATTTGAAGACAACATGAGACAGGAAACAACTTGATTCTATTGGATGACAGAATCAAGATTTAAATAGATATGAACTGACAGACAGCATGACACAAATAGAAATTCAGAGGACCTCGGTTTGAATGTGACCCCTGCTGCCATTAGCCATATGACCATGGCAGGCTTTTTGCTTTGCTCCTCATTCATCCCTTTTCTAACGGGACTAATAAAAATATCCTTGTGATCACAGGATCATAGACTTCAAGTAGGGAAGAACTTCAGAGGGCCATCCATTCCACTCCCCCATTTTATAGATGAAGAAATTGAATCAGAGATTAAGTTGTTTGAGTTGCTATGACTTAATCAAGGGCAATGTTAAGTGGCAAGGGCAGGATTTGAATCCAGTTCCTCTCTATTCCAAATCCGGTGCCTTCTTGCCCTTGTGATCCAATGAGAAGAATGCATATCAAGTCAATAGAAGTATCAACTATGATGATGAAGATGGAATTTAGTAGGGATTAATGTGAAGTCCAGTAGGAATATACTTTGGGACCACAGGTTCAGTCTTAGATGTGTGATGTGCCAGTCCAAAAAAAAACCCCAAACTAAAGATATGTGATTGCTTTCTTGGACCTGTGGTATTTACTTGAGCTCTTTCTCCACTGATACAGATTGTTAATTGCCAACACACACATATGCCTTCTTGTCTTGCACGATTCTGGCCTCTCTTTTTCCATTATTAGAAGATTCACCCACTCAACATGTTCAAGCTTTCTTTGGCTTCATTGAGTTGAATCTTGGGGTTATGTGCTAATGTACCACTTGGATGGTGCCATTGGAGATACCTCTGATTCTCACTGGCTCACTGCCTGGCAGATCCAATACATTTTTTATGGCATCTTTTGTTCTGTGGTTTGTTTTTGGTTTTCAGGTGTTATGTTTTGTTTGGTTGAATAAAAACTCTTACCTCCTGTCTTAGAATCAATACTGTGGATGTATTTGGTTAGGTCTAGGCAGTGGGATTAATTGACTTGCTCAGGGTCAGATAGCTAGGAAGTTTCCAGGGCTAGATTTGACCCAGGACCTCCCATCTCTAGGTCTGGTTTTTAATTCAATAGAGCCTGATGAAGTCTGAAATATGGAGAGGTTCATCACCAGTGGCTGGCCACCCTGAAATGAACTTTTTTTGGGGGAGGGTCTATGCATGAGATTCTTAATAGAGAATTCTTAAATTCATTAATAGAGGCACAACCTTCAAAACAAAGAGCACATGTCATCTTCTATTTTGGTCTTACCACATCTGGGGTAGTAGAAGAAGTAATGGAGTCAGGAAGTCCTAAGTTCACATCTGGCCTCAGAAACTTTCTAGTTGGGTGACTCTCAGAAAAGCCACTTAGCCTCTGTTTGCCTCAGTTTCTTCATTTGCAAAATGGGACTGATTTGCAGAGAAAATTCTCTCCTCCCCACCAATTTTTTGCTTCTTGGTAAATCATGTTACCTTAATGTTGGTTTCACGTGTAAAAAGCCAGGATAATGGTAGTGGCACCTTTTAGAGCAATTGGAAGTGAAGGAAGCACACTGAAGGGTTATATTACTATAGAAATATCTTATTGATTATCAGGATGCCACAATACCTGAAATTCCATCTGAAGAACTGCTCTTCCTGTGGAACCTCTTTTAAAATGCAAATCCTGTTGGAGGCTGGGTGGCTTCAACCCATTAATCTGACTAAAATATTCCTGATTTCAGATTTAGAAGGTGCAGCTCTGTGTGTGTGTGTGTGTGTGTGTGTGTGTGTGTGTGTGTGTGTGTGAAGAGGTCATAGAAATAGGAGGTGGAGGTATACTGTGTAGGCATGAAATAAGGTTAACTAGAGCATCAATGGAATCTTGAAGGGAGAAGAGGGATCTATATAGTCTGAGGGAGGAATGAGATTTCTAGGTTGATTTGTAATATATATCAAGACTTTAAAATAATAGCTTAAGCTGTAATAGAACCCACCTCCACCCTTCCTACCACAGGAGGCAAAGGCACTGGATCCTGTGCCCCTAAACCAGGAATTCTTTTTCTTAAACGGTTACTTTCCATCTTAGAATCCATACTGAGTATTGGTTTTAAGGCAGAAGAGGGGTACAGATTAGGTAATTAGTGTTAAGTGATTTGTCCAAGGTCACACAGCTAGGAAGTGTCAGAGACCAGATTCGAATTTAGGACCTCCCATCTCTAGGCCTGGCTCTCTATACACTAAGCCACCTAGCTACTGCACCCCAACTCCTACCCCAACAACCAGGAGTTCCTGATCTGGGGTTCATGAACTGGTTAATATATATTAAATTAAATAAAAATTAAATATTTTATAACTGTATTTTGATATAACCAATTTCCTTTGAAATCCTAGGATTTGTATGCTTTTAAAAACATTCTGATAAGGGGTTCATAATTTTGTTTCAACATATTGCCAAGAATGTATGAACCAAAAAGATATTAATAATCCCTGTCCTAATCCTGTTTTTCCTTTAAACCTCCATCTTTCTGTGTCTGCTCACTCATGTCCTTGGAGCCATCCCTGATGCTTCAGGATCCTTGAACTCTAACCCTTCCCTAACCCTCTTATTGGGCAGCTGCCAAATCTTGTGGATTCTGCCTCTTAAGACATCCTCAGCATCCTTTCCTTTCTATCTGTTTACAAGGCCACTCATCACCTCTCACTGTCGCTATGCTCTATGATGACTCTTGCATTAGAGACGTTATGACAAAAACTCTTCAAATTGGTCTCTTTGCTTCCACTCTCCAATGCACCTGCCACATATTTGCTGCCAAATTAACCTTCCCAAGGCCCAGGTCCCTCTTCTGCTCTTCAGTGGCCCTGAATTGCTTGCTTCCACCTGAGATGTAATACAAAGGCCTCCTTCCCATACCCCCAAAGTTAAAGCGTTCCAGAACCTAGCTCACACCTATTTTCAATTTAGTTGAATTCAACTAAAAAAAATTATTAAGACCATACGTTCAGGAGCAATAGCGCAGATGCATATTGAAAACTTGCTTGGATTGCAAAATGTCAGAAAACAATTGTTGAAAATTGTTTTTACATGTAATTGGAAAAATAAAAGGAATAGGCATATTGAAAACTTGCCATCGAGGCTTGATTCTCATAGCAAGATATTAAGGATATAAAATCAAAATGAAATAATCCTTGTGGTCAAATAGCTTGGCATCTACTTGTAGATGAAATAAGCACACAGATAAGTATAGTAAAAGGAAAAGTGAGAAGGAAGAAATTACTCAGTGGGGTTTGGGGGATGCATCAGAGAAGACTTCCTAGAGGTGACATCTGAGTTGTTCTGAAGGAAGACAAGATTTCTGAGAGTCAGAAGTGAGAAGGAAAGACCTACCAGGTATGGGGAACAGCTTGTGAATATATTGGGAAGGAGATATATCAAGGTGGGAAACAGTGATAGGTTCATTTTAGCTGAAATATAGTTGTTTTTTAAACCCTTACTTACCTTCAGTTGGAATAAATTCCAATTAAGATTGAAGAGTGGCAAGGGCCAAGCAATGGGGTTAAGTGACTTGCCCAGGGTTGAAATATAGTTCTTTAAGGGGAGTAGTTTGGAAAAAAGCTGAAAAGGTAGGTGGTAGCTAGATCATGGAAGACCTGCAATGCCAGGTTACAGAGTCTACCTTTTTATTTACTTATTTATTTGTTTGTTTGTTTGTTTATCCCTAGAGGCAAGAGGGAGCCACTGAAGGTTTTTGAGTAAGGGGTTCCTTAGGGAAATTATTTTGGAAGCTGTATATGGTAGACAGAGTGGAGACAGGGAGACCAGTTTGGAAGCTCTTCAATGGTATAGGCTATGGGAAATAAAGGATCTGGCTTCCATTTCTGAACCTTGAATACTGTCTCCCATCCTTTGTGAAGACCTTCCTCATCTCTGCTTTTTGTATCTTAGCCTCTTTGAGGGCTCAGCTTAGGTACCTCCTTCTACTCAGAACTTTTCCTCATTTCTTCCCCCCCCCCCCCATTACTCTTTCCTTCCTCAAATTATCTTGCATTGACTTGTCACCATACTTAGTGCATCCTCTTCCCCATCCTTCACTTCTGGTAGAACAAACCCAACGTCCTTGAGGGTAGCAACTGTTGTGTTGTTCCTGTAGCCTCAGTGCTATATATCAATAAATATTTGTTGCATTGAATCTCTTGGCCACCTCCCCACTGCACCCCTCAACTTTCAGCTCTTAGGGTTTTGGGGGGAAACATACTCACCCAAAGTGTGGTGACTCGCAGGTCAGCTGTGGCAGAACAAGGATTTGAATTAAGATTTTTTTTTACTGTAAAAATACAGTGGTTTTTTTTTTTTTCACCACTGCATCCCGCCCCCCCAACACACACACACACACACACACACACACACACACACACACACTCACACTCACTCACTCACTTTCTGCCTTTCAAAGGATCCTGGGGCCGGGGTAGATGATCGATCAAACATTCATTTGTTCGTTTGACATCTCTTGAGCATGCTGTGCTCAGCATTGTGCAGGGGGTTGGGGCGTGGGGGAAGGTGCTCATCTATGGAGATGAATCCCTCCCGGAATGCTAGCGTTTTGAAGGGACCTTAAAACACAGAAAGAACGTCCGAGGCGGCAGGGACCTTAGTGACTACGTCTAATCCCCCTATTTTACAGAGGACACGGAGACCCAGAAAGAGGAAGACATTGAGAGCGTTTCTCCCTCCACTCCTTGCCTTTACTGGGGGTGGGGAATGGGTGCGTTCTTCAGCCGTGTCCTGGGGACATTGGCTTTTATTTCTGAGGTGGGCAGAAAGTTAACGATTAATTGATGTCCCAGGGAGGTCCTTGCACGTTTTCTGTGCTGCTGGGCGAGACCGGAGCACGCCCCTTGGGGGCAGCTTCTGCGTGGAGATGAAAATCTTATCCAAGCTGAATCGTCTGTCCATTCTAGCTCGGGGATGGAATAAGGGAGAGGCGGGGAGGAGAAACTGCTTCCCCCAGCTCGTTGGCTGGAGAAAGGAGGAGGCTCCACTTGGGTCTGTGGTTTATTCTTCCCTCCGCCCCTTCTTCTTCACCCCCTCCCCCCTCCCACCTTTGCCAACCACGACTCGGCTCCTCCTGTTGGGCGCTGTAACCCTACCCCAACCGACTGGAGCGGGGCGGGCAGCGCGCATCAGCCCTGGGAAGCCGAGCCCTGTCCAGGCCCGGCGAGGAAAGGCAAGGGAGGCAGCCGGTCGGCTGGGCGGGCTCCGCGTGCGCCGACTGCGGCAGAGGAAGACCTGCGTGCGGGCCAGCGTCTCTACCTAACCTAACCTCGCCTTGTGCTCCAGCTCCAAGGCTGGGTCGCGGGACGCGCTAGCTGCATCCGTTCTTGCTGAGCTATCCGAGCCCGGCCGGGGGAGGCCGGGGAAAAGGACGGGACATGCTGGGGCAGGCTCCTCGCTGCGCCAGGTAAATTCCCACTGCGGGCAGCCCAGGAAGGGGGGGGTGGGGGAGGGAAGGGCTAGTCCGTGTGAAGACAACCTCCTGTGGCTAGGTATAGGCCAACACTGGAGGAGAGGCTGCCCCCACCCTTATACCCCAGCGATTTTGCCTGGGGGTCTTTGTAGGATGGAATGGGAGGAACCCTCCGGCTTTGGAGAATCTCCAGGTTGCGCGGGTTGGCTCGGGGAGGGTCTGGTTGGCCACCCTTTCCTTTTCCCAGCAAATTGGTATCCTCAGGATCTTGCAAAATGGGATTCCCATCTTCGGGTTCGAGGCCCCTTTTTTTCAAGGATCCTCAGGGAATAGGGTGGGGAGTGAGAGGGTGAGCCCACATAGGTGGACTCCTTGGGGTTCCCCACTCTGATAGATTGGTTGGTTTGGTAAGCTCTTGGATGGGACAGATTAAAACCTGGCCTGGAGTGAAGCCCCGAGCCCCCGCACAGGTGCCTGCTGCAGTACTAGGGTGCACAGCTTTGGGGGTGGGGAAAAAGGAGCACTCTGGGAGAGGCAAGGGGAAGCCGTGCTTTTGGGGAACTACTCTTCTGACCAAGCTGTTTGCACGAAACCACTTCCTTCTCTGGGAGCTGGGGGCCCCTGCGTCCCCGGAGGGGCCCAGCCTGGCTTTTTCCCCTTTCAGATTGACTGGCCATTGATTCTGGGGAGCTAAGAGTTTCTTTATGGGATGGGAGTGAGATTAGAGCTTGGGGTGGGGTTAGTTTCCACCCTTTCTCTTATTAGGTGTCCAACCAAGAGGAAGAACAATGGATTTGGAGTCTGAGGACCTGGCTTCTAAGGATAGTTTTGCTCTTATTATCTGTCTGACCTTGTTCAAGTTATTTTTCCCCAATCTCAGTTTCTCTACTGGGGGTGTAGGGATTGGGCTAAATGATTTCTAAGGTTATAGTCACCTCTAAAACCAGACTTCTTGGGACCCCTCTCTAGTAACAGGCAGTGGTAGATGTGGGTAGGACCCAGGTATCCTGTCCCTAGACCAATTAAATGTCTTTCCTTGGAGCCAGGCTTGCAGATGGCAGTGGTCCAGCATGCTCAAGACTCAGTGACTTCATGATGAGGGAAAGGTTGAGAATGCTGCTGTTTATTTTTACTGGGGATGGGGGGGAGTGGAGATGGGGGAGGCAGAGTGGGTAGTGGTACTGGTGAGGTAGTTATGAACTGATCTGTGGTGTTGACTGCTCTAAGCCAACAACAGGTTTTATAGCTTCAATAATTCATTTATGGAACAAAAGTTTCCCTAGAGGGTAAGTCCTTTCCCTTCTCTGGGCTTGTTATCCCATCTGTAAAATGGAATTGAGACTTCATTTTTTTTTTTGCTCCCTGAATCCCTTTGGCCTATGAATCTATTCTCAGCATCATTTTTTAAAATATATAACACAAAATATGCAGGATTACAAAGGAAACCAGTTATTGAAATAGTTATAAAAATATATTTTAAAGTGTCACAGTCTTGGTTCCCAGAATAAAGAAACCCTTTAGACCAGTTAATTCTTAAGCACACTCTTATCTCTAAAAGTGTTTGTTCTCCGGCTAACATTTCACATGCTAAGATCTCTTCTAACTTTAGTAATTTATATTATGGGGTAGAAGAGGAAAGGAGAAGGGTCCAGGGCTGGCTTGGTAGTAAAGTAGTTAGGTTCTGTTTGGAAAGGAGACCAATACCTTTTTTATTAAACCTTGCCTTCTGTCTTAGAATCAATACTGTGTATGGATTCCCAGGCAGAAGAGCAATATGGGCTAGGCAATAGGGGTTAAGTGATTTGCTCAGGGTCACACAGCTAGGAAGTGTCTGAGGCCAAATTTGAACCCTGGACATCTCTAGGCCTGGATCTCCATCCACTGAGCCACCTATCTACCTCCAGGAAGCTCTGCAGCTGAAAGGGCTTCCTAGTGATTACTGAGAGCTATTGGACTGGGGATGATGATAGACAGAATAAAGACCATGTGGAGAAGAGGGAAAGACTTGGACATTTCTAAAGTTCTTTTCTTCCTCTTTTGTTAAAAGACATGGAAGCTTTGATTCTTTTCTCACTTGACAGGCTATGACCTTCTCCAGCTTCTTCGCCCTTCCGTTTACATATATTTTCCAGTTTCTCTTTCCTTTCTATTTGACCTCTCATATTTTTTTTTGTTCTCCATCCCTTCCTCTTTCCTCATTTTCTCTTTGCTTCTTACTCCTTTATATCTCTTCCTTCTTCTATTTGCTCCATCCATCTCCCATCCCTATTTTCTTCCTCTCTTCCACCTTCTTGCCTTTTCTCTTTCCATTTCTTCCATCTTATCTTTTCCCTTTCCATTCCTTCTCACCCCTTTACCTCTTCCTTCTCTTCAACACTCCTTATTCTCATCCCTTTTCTCCTTCTTACTCATTCCTTTTTCAGTCCCTTCTTTGCTTTTTATGTCTCCTTCTATTTTCTTCTTTCCCCATTCTTTCTTCTCTTTTCCTCCTTGCCCTCCCTTTCCATCAGCCACCCCCATTTCTGGTAACTGCTGAGGCCCTCCTCTTTTAGAAGCCACTCTAAATTACTAGTTCCTCCTAGAATTTCTGTTTAGGCTTTCGTCTTAACCAGAAACTTTCTCTTTGGGATTATGCCTAGGGAGCCATAAGCCTCTCCTGTCTCTCAGCACCCCTTCCCTGGCCCCCACCATATCCCTGTTTGCCTGCTCATTGCTCCCTCTTCCACACTGAATACTTGCTACCTTTTACCTGGCCAGGGTATGGTGAAAGAGCACTGGGTCAGAGTCAAAGGCCTTGGGTTCAAATCCCTGCTTTGCCTTTTTTTTAAACTATTCATTATTTTCTTTATTTTTATTATATTTGAACTATCACATATTTATTTTTTCTCCCCAGCTTCCCACTGGAATAAAACAAAAAAAAAAACCCACTTTGGAATAATTTTGCATAACCAAAGTAAAACAACCTGCTCTGTCTGCTTTTTTATAATGTATGATCTTATCACCAAAATTCTACTTCGTAGCCTCACTAGAAAAGGAGGAAGTTGGTACTGGTATTCTAGTACCTTTCACCTCTGACTTTCTCTATTAAAAAGTCCCTTCTGGATCTAAACTCTATAATTCCTAGGACAACAATACTCCCCTCCCCTCTTGGAAAAAACCTTGAAAAGTGAGTGAGTAAATGGGTGCAGGAAATGAGTGGTAGGAAGCCAGTGAGCAATCTCTGAATCTGAAGGGACTGGCTAGCTCAGACAGAGGCCCAAGCTTCAAGTTCTAGGTTCCCTAAGGATTTGCAGGCCAGAAGGTTGTTCTGCTGTTGGCCATTGAGATGGGATTATGTGGCATCTGATTATAGGGAAGGAATGCTCAGAAGCCTCTAGGAACCTTGAAAGGTTGTTCTCAGTGGCAAGGTGGTGGGTGGACTGGCTCCCCCTGGACCAGGTAGAATAACACCCACAATCCCTTCTGATTTCACCTGTCTCACCCCTTCCCCATTTCCCTACCCACAAGAAAGTGACAGCTTGATATTGGGGTGGGAGGTCTGGGTTCCATTTTTGGCTCAATCACAACGTGGTGTGTGAGAAAGGTGTGTGAACTAGGCAGGACACAGGAGGCCAGCTTAATGCATGACACTGGGCAAGTTGCCCTGGATTTAATTGAATTCAACAAACATCATCATTATTATTACTGATAATAATAACAGGAAGAATGCTGATTTTATTTACCTGGAAGGCCTGTTGCAAGGACCAGATGAGATAATGTAGTTGAGGGATCTTTTCATGGAATTTAATTTTTTTTTTGTCAGTTCTCCTCTCCCTCTCCCATACCCCTACTGAGAAAGAAAGCAAAGCAAAAGCCTTGTTGTAAACATGTGAAGACAAGCCAAACAAATTACCCACTGGCCATGTCCAAAACATAGGTCTCAGCCATCATCTCTGTCAGGAAGCATGCCGTATCATGAGTCCCTGGAGCTGGAGTTAGTCATTGTCTTCATTGATTAGAGTTCCTATGTCTTTCAGAGTTGTTTATCTTTATAGTCTTCTTCCTACTATATAAATTATTTACCTGGTTCTGTTCACTCCCTTCTGTCCACATTGAGTGTTCTTTAAGATCTCTGCCCCAAATCCAGCCTCAGATAGGTCCTAGCTGTGTGACTTTGGGCAAGCCACTTAACCCCCATTGCCTAGCCCTTACCACTTTTCTGCCTTGGAACCAGTTCTTAGTATTGATTTTTAGATAGAAGGAAAAGAGTTAAAAAAAAGATCTCTGCTCTTCATCTCCCTGTCATCTTTTCCTTATCTGATTTCATGGCAGTTTAGACTTTAGATGCTCCAGTACTAAGAACTGCAAGGGACCAATCTCTTATTTTACAAATGAGGAAACTGAGGCCTCTGTTCCCCTAGAGGGTGGAGCCATACTTAATTCACTCCCACATGACCTTGTTGGGGACATTCTGAGTTGAGGTGTTAAATAAACATGTGTTAAATTGGATCAATGATTTGATTGCTGATGGATTCTTTTAAAGGGAGACCAAAGCAAATGACTCAGGAGTGGGAGGGTCATGCAAGCTCTCAGGCCAACCCTCTTTCCCCTTTGAGTCATTTGACTTTAGGAGACTTTTTTATTCCTCTGGTACTAGCAGCTGTGGATGGAGCCTGGGAAAGTTTGGCTCTGGGGTACACAGTGCCCATGGGCCTCAGGCCAGAGCCCTTGCCATTGCTGAATTTAGCTGAGATTGATTCTAAAAAGGGACCCTTATCTAGAGCTAGTAGGATGCACTGGGAGTCGGGAGAACCGAAGCATCCTCCAATTTTCTACTTACTAGCTTCAGCGACCCTAGGAAGGTCTCTTTTCCCTCTTTGCAGCTTCATTTTCCTAAATTGCCAAATGGTGTTGTACGCCTCCCAAGATCTCCCAGCTTTAGCATCCTACCTAGTTCCCCATTTCCACGGTTCTTCTCCACCTCTAATGTTCTGCATTACGGTTTCTTACATTTTCTGTTCTAACATTTCTCATGCATTTTCTGTTCCAGGCTACCTCCTAGCTCTGACATTTCCCAGCTTTGCCATCCTATGTTCTAAGGCCCTTTCTAGATCTGACATTCTTCAATCTAAGGTACCTCCCAGCACTGACTTTCTGTGTTCTGAGGCTTCTTTCAGCTCTGACATTCTGTGATCTAAGGCCCTTTCTGGCGCTGCCAGTTTCTCTATTTTAAGGCCCCTTCTAGCTCCTAATAGCCCAGGATTCTGATCTCTTACCCACAATTTGTGTTGATGAGATGGGGGAAAGCCAGTTGGTTGGCCTCTGTGCTCTAGCCAGACACACAATCTTTAGCTTGGAAGAGGAGCAGAGTTCCAGCCTGTTAACTTCTCCTCCTGGCTCAAGGCCATTTGGAAGACTCAGTGCTGAACTGAGCTGAGCTCCCTCTGTGACTCACCACATCGCAGAACTGTGTGACATGGGCAGATTTTTCTTCTCTACCCCCTTACTCCTCCACCTCTCTTTCCTAAAGTCAGCTTCTGGCTGACAGGATTAAATCAGGCTGCAAGGGTGAGCTCTCCCTAGCTGGAGAGGCAAGAAAAACAGTGGAAACTCGGGTGGCTGTTTGGGAGGTGAAGTGAATGGGAACAGGATTATAATCCCTAGGATTTAGGACTGGGAGGGATTACAGAATCTAGGAGTTCTTTCTGGAGTCCATAGACCCACAGATTTTAGGGTCTCCATGAACTTGGGTGGGAAAAATTTATTTTTATTTTTATAATCTCTAATTGAAAATGAGTATTTCCTTTCATTATTTCAAACCTTTTTTTTTTCCTGAGAAAGAGGATCCATAAACTCCACCAAATTTCTACAGGGATCCATGACATAAAAAAAGTTAGGAATTATTGGTCAAGAGGCAGTAGGTGGCACAGTGGATAGAGTGCCAAGCCTGGAGTTAGGAGGACCTGGGTTTAAATCTGGCCTCTGATACTTCATAGCTGTTTGACCTTGGGCAAGTCACTTAATCCTAATAGCCTTAAAAAAATGTTAGTTGAATCTATTCTCCTCATTTTGCAGATGTGGAGGAAACAGAGACTCAGAGAGGTATCAGTTCAAGGTCACACAGTAAGTAGTAGAGTAGAGATTCAGACTTAGGGTCTCTGACACCAGATTCAATTCAATATACCACAGCAGCTGACCTGAGAAGTCCTCACAGTTCTAACATCCTTTCCTCATTCAACAGCTGGGCTGTAATCACAAGTTCTCTTTTGTCACCTTGGGTAAGTTTCCTCATCCACAAAACAAGGATCATTATATACACTTTACATGAGAGGCAGTTTTGGTGCAGGGAAAAAAATATTGAATTTGGACCTAATAGTTCAGGCTCAAGACCTGACATTTATTAGCTATCTAACCTTACTAAGCAAGTCATGTCTTTTCTCTTGGACTCATCCTCCCTCCCTCCCTCCTTCCTTCCCTCCTTCCTTCCCTCCTTCCTTCCCTCCTTCCCTCCTTCTCTCCTTCCTTCCTTCCTTCCTTCCTTCCTTCCTTCCTTCCTTCCTTGCTTCCTTCCTTCCTTCCTTCCTTCCTTCCTTGCTTCCTTCCTTCCTTCCTTCCTTCCTTCCTTCCTTCCTCCCTCCCTCCCTCCCTCCCTCCCTCCCTCCCACCCTTCCTTCCTTCCTTCTTCCCTCCCTCCCTCCCTTCCACCCTTCCTTCCTCCCTCCCTCCCACCCTTCCTTCCTTCCTTCCTTCCTTCCTTCCTTCCTTCCTTCCTTCCTTCCTTCCTTCCTTCCTTCCTTCCTTCCTTCCTTCCTTCCTTCCTTCCTTCCTTCCTTCCTCCCTCCCTCCCACCCTTCCTTCCTTCCTTCCTTCCTTCCTTCCTTCCTTCCTTCCTTCCTTCCTTCCTTCCTTCCTTCCTTCCTCCCTCCCTCCCACCCTTCCTTCCTTCCTTCCTTCCTTCCTTCCTTCCTTCCTTCCTTCCTTCCTTCCTTCCTTCCTTCCTTCCTTCCTTCCTTCCTTCCTTCCTTCCTTCCTTCCTTCCTTCCTTCCTTCCTTCCTTCCTTCCTTCCTTCCTTCCTTCCTTCCTTCCTTCCTTCCTTCCTTCCTTCCTTCCTCCCTTCCTCCCTTCCTTCCTCCCTCCCTCCCACCCTTCCTTCCTTCCTTTTTAGAATCAATACTATGAATTAGATCCAAGTCAGAAGAGTGGTAAGGACTAGGCAATGGGAGTTAAGTGATTTGCCAGGGTCACCTAGCTAGGAAGCATTTGAGGCCACACTTAAATCTAGGATCTCCCATCTTTAGGCCTGGTTTTCAAACCACTGAGCCATCCAGTTGCCCCCAAGGACTCAGTTTTCTTACCTGCAAATGGGGGAATTTGGGCTAGATAATCTGTGGTTGCTTTAAAGTCTTTTTTTTTTTTAATATAAACCCTTACCTTCTGTCTTGGAGTCAATACTGTGTATTGGCTCCAAGGCAGAAGAGTGGTAAGGGCTAGGCAATGGGGGTTAAGTGACTTGCCCAGGGTCACACAGCTGGGAAGTTTCTGAGGGCAGATTTGAACTCAGGACCTCCCATCTCCAGGCCTGACTCACAATCCACTGAGTTACCCAGCTGCCCCCTCTTTAAAGTCTTAAATTCTATGATTCTGGTAGTAGTGTGAGAAGGAGTTGAGGGGAGAGTTATACCAGATCATGCATGCGTCCTATGAAGGCCATGAAAGGTATTGTGTCTTGTTTTTATGTAGGCAATGGGGAACTTATGAAGTTTTTTAGGAGTAGATGAACCTTTAGCTTGTAAACTCCAAAGATTAATCTGGCAGTAGTATAAAGAATGGAAAAGATGGAGGCCGTTGCAATGACCCAGTCCAGTGGAAATGAAAACCTGTCCTAGGATGGCAATAGTAAGACTAGAAGACAAATGGCAGTTGAGTCAACAAACATTTATTCAGTACTTTCTAGTGCTAGCTTGGACATTTAGATGTCTCAGTAGATAGAGTGCTGACCCCCAAATAGGGAAATTCATCTTCCTGAGTTGAGATCCAGCCTGACACTAGCTGGTGGACCCTAGGCAAGTCATTTAACCCTATTTGCCTCAGTTTACTCATCTGTAAAATGAGCTGGAGGAGATGGCAAACCACTCTAGTATCTTTGCCAAGGAAAACCCTAAAAGGGGCTACAAAGAGTCTGATGTGACTGGACAACAACAAAAGTGCTTGCTTAGTGCTGATCACCGAGGATGGAAAGAAAGGCAGTAAGATTGTCCTTGTCCTCAAGGAGCTTACATTAATGAGGGAGATAGTATGTAAATAACTAGGTACCTATAAAATACATACAGAGTAGACAGGGAGGCTCCCTGGCAGGTGCTGAAGTTAAGATAGAATTTTTTGGTGGTCAGTGAACAATGGGAGGTGAGAAACAGGGCACAGTCAGAGACAACTGAGGTTTTGAAGCCTGTTATAAATGTCCTCATCAGTATTCCTTCTCATAGTTACATCTTTTCCTCCATATTTTATGGTAGGAAAAAATGTTGCATTTCCTTCCTTTGCCCAGGAGTGCCCCTTCCCATGCCCCCAAAATATGCTTTGTGCAGTTTCTCTGATGGGTTGTTGAGCAGTACGGATAAAGTAGTCTTTGAAAAAAGGCTGTATTAGACTTGGTCTCAGAAGACCTAGGTTTGAATTCTATTTCTGATACTATTATGCAACCAGCAACATAGGTTCATAGACTTAAGAGTCAGAAGAGACCTGATAGGTGCTCTGATCCAATCCTTTCATTTTACATACGGGGAAACTGAGGCCCCAGAAATGTTACCCAAGAAGCAAAGGACCTCTGACTTCTTCCACTGTACCACACTTCAAATCACTTAATCTCCCTAAATCTTAGGTTCTTAACTTATAAAATGGGGGTAATGCTACTGTAACAATGCCCCTTATTAGGGCCAGTTTGGGGTCTTCTTTGAAAGCGCTGTTGAAATGGAAGGGATTATTTTTAATGAATGTTTTTTGGATGAATTGCAGTGGGTGTTGAAAACACTCAGAGTGTAAGTAGCTTCAAGTCTCGCCTTTGAAGAAGCATTTCCTGGTCTTTTTTTCATCTTAGTGCTTTTCCTCTCAGATCAACTCTAAATTTTTCTGCATCTAGCTTGTTTGAACATAGGGGTTTGCTCCCCTATTTGTCTGTGAGCTTCTTCAGAGCAAGGAATGTCTTTCGCCTACTATGCCTGGTGCATAGTACTTGCTTAGTGGATTAACTAGCATATTACCAACAAGAGCTTGGATTTGAGAAGTAGCATAAAAGCCAAGATAGAGAATGTGCATGACTAAAAAAGATGGGCTGGTCAGATGGCAAGAAGAAAAGATAATAGGATATGTAGCTAAGAAATGAGGAGGTCACCAGCCTCTGTTTTGAGGATTTATGGCAAGAGAGAAGAATGGCACTGGATGAGAGAGGGTGGATGAGTTGTGGATGGATTACTCCATGGATGGGTTGTTCTATGATAAAGTAAAATTATACTCTGGATTATAGTAGCTACTATTGTTCACAGTCCTAGGGAGTCCCCTAGGTTTTATAGACTTAGAGTCTTATCTAGGACTGTTTTATAGAATTTAAAGCTTGAAAAGACCACATAGGCATTCTAAGTCCAACTTGGACCTGAACAGGAATTTCCTTTGAGCTTTCTTAATAAGTAGTTGTCCAATTCCACTTGAAGACCTCTTGTGTTGGGGAACTCACTACCTTCTAGGGAAGCCCATTATATTTTTGGGTAGTTCTGCTGGCACAGCTGAGTGGATAGTGCTTGGCTTAGAGTCAGGAAGACTCATCTTTGTGGATTCAAATTTGTCCTCAGACACTTACTAGTTTTGTGATCCTGGGCAAGTCTCTTGATCCTAATTGCCTCAATTCCTAATCTGTAAAATGAGCTGTAAAAGGAGATGGCAAATCACTCCAATAGCTTTGCCAAGAAAACCCCAAACAGGGTCACAAAGCTTTGGATACAACTGAAACAACTGAGTAACAACAATTGTAATGAAATATTTATTTAAATAACAATTTTTAAATGGCATGAAAAACTGGAAGAAGGAGAGTTCATTTTCAGCTGGGGAGAATCAGGGAAGGCGTTAGGCAGGAGGTGACCCATATCTTGGGTCTTGAAGGAAAAGAGAAATTTCTACAGATAAAGATGGAGACCAAGTAAATTTCCAGCCTAGGGATAACAGAAAGGGCTATGGGAGAACAGGAGACACAGTAAAACTTGTAAAGGTGAATGTAGAATGAAATAAATTTGGGAAAAAAATGTGGACCCACCCATATTGTTTTCTTGCTCAATGGCCAGATTTGCATACTCATTCTGTGTAAGAAACTGCGTTATGAACCAAGAGGGATCAGACTTGAACACGACATTGACCTTTGTCCTTGGAGAGCTCATCGTCTAGTAGGAAATAAGGAAATTAGAAACACGCAACTCTAGGACAGGGTAATATAAAATAAGCCCAGGAATGTTTCCCCAGGAACTTAATAAGTTAAAATAATAACCCCAGGAACGCAGGGGCAAGAGACAACATACCCAGAGAGGAGATCAAGAAAGACTTCCTGGAGAAGGTACCTCATTGGAGCTGGACCTTAAAGGATGGATAGGATTTCTCTAAGTAGAGAAAGTGGTGTGCATTTCAGATGGAAGGGTCAGTATGAGTAAAAGCAGACATACCCTGGGCATTTCAGGAATGGTGAAGAGTCCATTTTCTGTTGTTATTGGGTGAAGGCCATTTTCCAGCTCATTCAACTCCTCACACCATTGCCTGAGTCATTTGGAAAGAGTTATTACTTTTTGGTGTTAGTGTTCCTGGGTCTAAATCTCACATCTGACATTTACCACCTTTGTGATCTTGGGCAAGTCACATTCCCCTTCTGAAGCCTTAGTTTTTCTCATCTATAAAATGAATGGATTACATTGATCTAAGAGGTCTCTTTCAGCTTTCGACTCTGATCATGTAATTTCTCTTCCTAAAAATAACCATTAGTGCTTTCCCAGTGCTTACCGAATAAAATTCAGATTCCTGACCCATTCAAGGCCTTGAAATTTTGCTCCAATCTACATTTATTATAGGAGGCAACCAAGTGGCTTAGTAGATAGAATTCTGGCCTAGAGTAAGAAAGACCTGAATTCAAATCTGGCCTCAGATACTTCCTAGCTATGTAACTCTGGACAAACCACTTTAACCTCTGATTACCTGACAAAAGGATCCACTGAATCCACTGGAGAAGAAAATGGTAAAAAAATGGTTTGCCAAGAAAAACCCATTGTTAGCTATGGCTCTTAGGGTCCTGCAGAGTTGGGCATGACTAAACAATAACATCTTTATTGTGTGTCAGTTCTGATTCAATTAGAGTAAAATCTATGAGGGCAGTAAATAAGTTTTTCTGATGGCAAATTTGGAAAGTTTACTAAAAAGCAGAAACATCAACTTGCCAGAAAAGGTTCATATAATTAATTGTGATTAAACTCATTAAAGTTATGATTAAAGGGAAGAGAAATGGTATAAAATAGAACTTTATATTCAGTAAGCACTCAATAAATACTTCTTGAATGAACAAAAAAAAAGTATCTTCCTTGTGTTCTTGGAGCACCCAGAAGAACACCCAGTTGTAGCATTTGCAATTTAAAAACAGGTTTCAGGTAGAAGGGATATTTAGGGCTCATCTCTTTAACCCTCTTGATTTATGGATGTGTAAACTGAGACTCAGAAGGAGTTAGAAATCTTAAAGATGGAATGGACCTTCTTTAGAAAGTGATAGATTTTTCCTCATTGGAAATTTTCAGAATGTGATAAGATGATCATTTATTGATTATAAAGGATGGACTAGATAGGCACTAAGGTCCCTTCCAAACTCTCAGATTCTGTGAATATGTGATTCTACCTGGTTCCAAACTTCTCACTCTCTTTGGTATATTTAAAATTCTATTAAACTGAACTCTTTGTTACCTATTCTTAAACTCAGTGGATAGGTTTAGGAGGTTCATAGAGGTGTTTTTTTTATTTTAAAAACTATATTTCAATTTTTTATATTTTTTGAAACCCTACATAGTAATTTAAAAATATAATTCTGTGAAGGGGTCCAAGTTGTACCAGACCAGTACCCCCAAAAGATGAAGCAATCTAGTTGTAGAGGGGACATCAGAACATAGGATCCTGAGTGAGACCTTAGGGGCATTCTAAATCCAATTTTCTTAATTTTATAGGTGAAGAATTGAAACCTACAGGGGTGTTAGGTAGTTTGACCAAGGTCATGGATTTCTGAGATTAGATTTGAATCCAACTCTCTCTGATACTGAAATCCAATTCTTTAGTTACTATGCCATATTGCTTTGTCCTGTACAACATGAACTCCCTTCCTTCCTTTTTTTCTTTATTTGAAGATATTTTATTTTGTCAATTACATGTAATAACAATTTTCATCATATGTTTTCTGAAATTATAAGACCCACATTGTCTCCCTCCACATCCCCTTCTGGAAATGGTAAGCAATTGGATCTGGGTTATACATATTATCATGCAAAACACATTTCCGTATTGGTCATTGTTGCAAGAGCACATTCATACAAAACCAACCCCACCCCCCAAAAATCCCCATAAATGAACTAATGTGAAAAATTGTATTCTTTGATCTGCATCCATCTGACTCAGCAGTTCTTTGTCTGGAGGTGTATAGCATTCTTTGTCCCTCAGCATTATCCTGGATCATTATATTGCTGAGAGTGGCTAAGTCTATCACAATTAATCATAGTACCATATTGCTGTTACTGTGTACAATGTTTTCCTGGTTCTGCTTATTTCACTCTGCATCAGTTCATGGAGATCTTTCCAGCTCTTTCTGAAAGCATCCTGTTCATCATTCCTTATTGCACAGTAGTATTATTTCACCATCATATGCCACAATTTGTTCAGCCATTCCCTAATTCTTGGACATTGCCTCAATTTCCAATTCTTGGCCACAACAAAAAGAGCTGCTATAAATATTTTTGTACTTGTAGGTCCTTTCCCCTTTTTTATGATCTCTTTGGTATACAGACCCAGTAGTGGTATTACTGGATCAAAGGATATGCACAGTTTTATAGCCCTTTGGGCATAGTTCCAAATTGCTGAGGTTCCTTTCAATGTAGAGATTCTGCATCCAGCCCTGCCCCAATCTAGGATCATAGGTTTTGGAACTGAAATAGGTCTTGAGGATCATTTGGTCCAACCCTTTGTTTACAGGAGGTCCAAAGAAGGGAAGGAACTTGGCTAAGATCACCCAACCAGTACCTAATAGAGCTGGAATTTAACATATCTTTTGCCATTCCATGCTGCTCTTTGAGAGCTGTAACATATGATGTTAGGGCTAGTAGGTGCTGCAGTAGTTAGAATGTGGGCTTGGGAGTCAGGAAGACCGGAATCCAAATCCAGCCTCAGATACTAGCTCTGTGACCCTAGGCAAGTTATTTAACCCTGTCTTCCTCAGTTTCCTCATCTGTAAAATGAGCTGAAGAAGGAAATGGCAAACCTCTCCAAATATCTTTGCCAACAAAATGCCAAATGGGGTCACAGAGAGTTGGACATGACTGAAACGAATGAATAACAATGAGATAATATTATTAAGTCATATTTGGAGTGTCCTGCTTAGGACTTTGTGACCAGTTGAGTCTTTTTTTAGTAAACATTAAAAAATATATATGTATATATATCACAATATAATATATAAAATTTATTATAAATATGTAATAAATTTTAACAAATATGCTAATCCAAGAGAAACATTCTAACTTTAGTTATATCCCAAAATCTACCTCTTTTTCCCCCTTCTCCCTCCCACTCTATATATGATAATATGTACAGCTTATATCATGTTGCCCAGTAGATTTTTTTTTAAACCTTTACTTTCTTTCTTAAAATTAATACTATGGATAGAGAGCCAGGCCTGGAGATGAGAGGTCCTAGGTTCAAATCTAGCCTCAGATATATGCTAGCTGTGTGACCCTGGGCAAGTCACTTACCTTCCATTGCCTAGCCCTTACTGCTTTTTCTGCCTTGGAACCAATATAGAGTATTGATCATTAAAACAAACAAACAAACAAACAAACCAAAAAAAAACCCCTTACCTTCTATCTTAGACTCCATAGTATGTATTTGTTCCAAGGAAGAAGAGCAGTAAGGACTAGGCAATGGAGGTTAAGTGACATGCCCAGGGTCGCCCGGCTGGGAAGTATCTGAGGCTATATTGGAACCTAGAACCCCTTGTCTTGAGGTCTGGCTCTTTCTCCAGTAAGCTACCTAGCTGTCCACTCAGTTAGGTCTTAATATTTATCTAACAATTTAACTTGGAAACTTGGCCAGTGAGCTTTCTCTTTTTCAGGTGAAGACTCCCCTTTTTGCATTAAATATTTTATAAATTCAAGGGCTGAATTCTATTCATCTTTCTGCCTTTTTCAGAGCTGCATTGGGAGCCCTGCTTACTTACATACACAATAACCCAGCAAGACATTTGTTTAATTAAGTTAAAATGCAGGCTCTGGTTGGAAGAGCCTTTTCATCATCAAATCTAAAAAAACTCAGATAGCTTCATGTTTGGCTGACTTAGGAGAGTGCCCAGAGAGACAGTCATCCTGTACTGTGCCCTGACTAGACCACACTGGAGGGTTGTGTTCAGACCTGGGTGATTTTGAAAGGATGCTGTTAAACTGAAGCATGACCACATAAAGATAACCTGAATGAGGACTGAAGACCGAGACGTACCAAGATCTCTTGAACTAACTGAGGTGGGATTTTGCAGTTGGGAGGGGGATAGGGTAGCTGCTTTCAAAAATTCGATGAGCTTTTATATGGGAAAAGAATGAAAGTGATCCGTGTTTCCCAGGGGGTGGAACTAGAACCAATTAAAGCAGAAAGAAGAATTTCCTTTCTTTCTGGCTTTCTGTGGAATGTGTTGCCTTTTTAGGTGGTGAGCGCCAATCAGAACTCTTTGTCTGGAGATTCTACACTTACACGCGATCATTATTAGGAAGTTTTTACTTACTTAAATTAAATGTAAAACTTCTTATCTTCAACTTCAGCCCATTGCTTTCAATTCTGCCCTCTGGGGCCAGGAGAATAGAAGTCTTAGGTTTCTTCGGCACGAAAGCCTCTAATATATTTGAGAGCAGCAATCACCTCCTTCCTCAAAGCTTCTTTTCTGTAGGCTTAACATTCCCAGTTCCTTCCTTAAACCTATCTTTGCATCCTGTGGTTTCAAAGCCATTCCCTCCTCTGCAGCTGCCTTTCTACAAAGCACAAGCCTCGGGGTGCATCCTTCTAGGGCAGAATGCAGCAGAACTCTTCTCTCCCATGCATGAAGTGATGGGCTTTTCTTAATAAAACCTCACATCATTTTAGCTTTTTTGGCTGCCGCACCATACTGTTGACTCATTTTGAGCATGTAGGCCACCCAAACCCCCAGATATTTTCCAAGCAAAAAATTCTACTCACGCCTCCCCCGCCATCTTGTACTTGTGAAGTTGAATTTCTGAAGTTTTGAGTCTTGTGACTCTAAAAACTTATTACATTTCTTCTTTTTAGCTTGTACTCATTGTTCTAGATTAAGATCTTTTGGAGACACAACCCTACCATCTAATTCATTGGGCATCGAGGTGGTGCAGTGATAGAGTTCTGGGTCTGGAGTTGGGAAGACTTGAGTTCAAATATGACCTCATTTACTAATTGTGTGGCCTTGGAAATATCACTTAACCTTTGCCTGTCTCAGTTTCCTCATTTGTAAAAGAAGGATAATAACAGTTACCTCCTAGGGTTGTTGTGAGAATCAAATGAGAAGATATTTGTAAAGCTCTCAGCACAGTGCCTGGCACATGGTAGGCACTTAGTGGAGTAGGTATGAGGATAAGGAAGTTTAATGTTAACTATCCCTCCCTTCTTTGTATCATAGGATAGTCTTGCCATCTATGCTTTTGCCTGTCATTTGTAAAATTGCTAAGCAGCTTGGGGCTAGGAGCAGCTGCCTGGGCTTCTCTATTTTTTCTTCCTCCTTCCTACTGTTCTGGCTGTTCTCGCCATTCCTTCTATTCATCTTCTTGCTCCTTCTCCTCCTTCTATTCTTTTTTTTAATGGTTTTCTTCCTTTTCTCCTCTCTGACTTTCTGCTCTTCCTTCCTTTCCTCTTCTATTTTTTCTCCATTTTCCCCCTCTGACTCTTTTACTTCTGCCACCTATTGTTCTTCTATTACTTTTAATCCCCCCCCTTTTTTTCTCTTTTCATCCACAGATATGGAGTCAGAAGGTCTGTATTTAAATTCTGATCCCATTGAGATTCAAGCCCAGGTCTTCCAGTACTCACCTAAAGATTCAGACTTGAGTCCAATATCCTCATTTCTAAATACCCTTCCTAGAAACATCAATACCACATGTTTTTCATAAGACTGATTCCCTTTTAGAATCACAGAGATAAAAGGGATCTCAGAGGCCATTTGATCCACCCCACATTCACTGACTAACAATTCCCTCTAAAACATTTCCAAGAAATATAAATCCAGCCTTTGTTTGAAGACCTCCATTGAGGGAAACCTTCTACTGGGAAAGCCCCTAAAATTTTGGAGAGATTCCTTTAGATTCTTCAAAGTGCTTTCATATCCAATATTCTATATCATCCTGAGAATATTTATAGGAGCCAAGAGGTTATTTTCACTTTACAGATGAGGAAACCAAGGATCAAATTGAGGAAGTAACCATGAAACAGACATATTAGAGTTGGAAGGGACCATAAAGATAATTGATTTGCCCTTCATTTTACCAAGTAGGAAACAAATGAGATAAGTGATCTGCTGAGGGCCACACAACTGGCAAATGCTGCCAGATCCAGAATTAGAGTTCCTCTTCCCAGGTCAATTCTTTTACCAAACTGAATTAGTTGCCCAAGGTCATACATTGAGTGAATGGAAAATCCAAGACCAGAACCTAAATCTCCTCCCTGTTAATCTAGTATTTTTTATGTACTAGCCCAGAAAAATGTAACAGTGATCTCTCCCTGTGGACATGATTCATGCTTCTGGTAGGGGTTGGATTCGACCTCTGGTCCTTTTTGACTCAGGTCCTATGAGTCTATGAAAAGGTATGAAGTTCCCTTTCCTCCCCTTCACTCCTTCCCAGCCTCCAAGAAATATCTGGGGCTCTGTGGTGTTCCAGCAACAGTCAGGGGCAAGGACCAAAGGTTTTTGTAGCAGGCCATGGGCCAAATGGATACCAGAAAGAAAACAACCACCCCAGCAAATACCAAGCTGCAGCATTCCAGTGGGCCAGTGGGGTCACTCCAAGCCTCCAGGCCCTGCCTTAAAATGAATAAAAACAATAATAGCAGCAGCTGCTGGAGTAAGTCCTTATTTCTTTATGGAGCTTTAAGATTTATCAAGTGCTTTCCTTTGCGATAATTCTGTGAGGTAGGTAATAAGGATTATTATCCTTATGTTATACATGAAGAAAGAATCTCAGAGAAATGACAAAACTGGTTTTTTTCCCTTAAGTCAAATGGCTTGTAAGTGTCAGAGCTGAGATTCTAATACACTATACTACTCATCTCTAGAATCATTAATGTGCTGGTCTATTAAGTGCCCCGAGAACTGGAAAGAACCTCTGTGGCCATCTAGTAAACCCCTCTAATTTTATATGTAAGGCCTCGGTGAGTTAAGTGATGTGTAACTGAGCGATAGGTAAACTCCTTTCTTTTACTGTTCAGTAATTGCAAGAGGTTTATCATCTCTGATTTTTATAAGGATCTTTTCAAGTCTTTAGCATCTTTCTTGTTAGATTTATCTAGTTCTAAATGGAGTGAAGTCCACCACTATTATAACTTTATAGTATATGAAGGTATTATAGCATAAATATGAAGATAATATATACAAGGAAATATAGTGTATATTTACCTATTATTAGCCCATCTATTATTTATAGAAGGTTGAGAAGGAAGATACTAACATTTAGCATCATCATGAAAGACTCCATGCAGAAGATGGTGCTTAAGTTACATCTTAAAAATAGAGAGATTCTATAATACAGATAGAAAGAGGAATTTGTGACTACCCTGAGGAATGGCCAGTGCAAAGGCAGAAGAATAGCCTTTGAGTGTTATGTGTGTGGAATAGATAAGGGCAACTGAGGCAACAGGAAAGGGACCAGTTGACTGAGAGAGATTGAGGACTTGAGAGGGAGGATGATTGAAGTTGCAACTGATGGAGAAGACTGGAGGGGTTGCAATCAAGTACACTTGTGAAAGAGTTGGTCTTGGCAAGCAAAGGGGCCACTTCTTTGTCAGAGACGGGGAAAGAAGGAGAATGTAGAAGTTGGTGTCAAATAGTTTTGAGGTGGAGAGAATGGGTCACATTAAATGACCATTTTTTTTCAATAAATTAAGAGGCAAGACTCAGCTTGCAAGGTGGGAGTGAGGAAGAAGCCTTAGAAATAGCTTCTGTGAGGAGTAGAAGATTATAGATTTAAAGCCTGAAGGGGCTTCTAGACCCTTACTGTCAAATTCAAAATAGAAACAGATCCCCGTGGGCTGCATATTGACTTAGAAAATCACAAATTAACATTATCTATGTTGTACATAAAAATGTGTCTATATTTTTAATTTATTTTGTTAAACATCTTCCATTACATTTTAATCTGGTTGGCCCTTACTCAGGCTACATTTAGCTTTTGGACCCTGTGTTTGACCCTGATCTAGTTCAACTAGCCTCCTCTTCCTGCTTTTTATACATAAGGAAAGTAAGGCCTACCGGGGTTGGGGGTTAAGTGCTTTGTCTAAAACCAATATTAGGTGTCAGAGTCAAGATTTGAATTTGTGTCTTCAGAATACATTTGCATCGTTTATTTTCTACCTTACCACACCCTTTTGAAACTTAAGATTCAGGAATACTATGCTTTGGTTCCTCAGAAACCAGTAACAGAATGGCATTTATATATTGCTCAGGAATCCATTTTGTTGTTTTAATAACTTCTGAAAGGCAAGAAATTCTTCTTCCTTTAATGGGAACCCATATGATGCTTAAAGCACTGAGCTGGGAGGTAGGAGATCGGGGCTTCTAGTCCCTGCTTAGCTCCTGACTCACTGTACGACCTTGGGTTAATTATCCTTCTGGGCTTTGTTTTCTCAATTGTAAAATAAGTAGTTTGGATTAAGTGACCCCAGAAGTCCTCTCAGGTCTGACGTTTTATATTTTGAGGTCTTGTTGCTACTCAAATATTGTATAAGCTAGCCTTCTATGTTAATGGTCCCTTCCAGATGTGGTTCCTGTCTTTCTTTGTTCTTATATTCTGTGTCTAAGGGCCCTCTTATGTCTTAACATTCTGTGCTCCCCTTTCTAAGCTTCTTCCAGCTCTGACAGTCTTTGTTTTAATATTCTATCTTCTAAAGCCTCTTCTATCCCTAATAGTTGATGATCTCAGTCCCTTTCACCTCTGACGTAGTTAATTCTGTCATCTTTTCTCTCTTTCCATGGTTTTAAGCCCTTGACCCCTTCCTCTGTAATCAGTGGAAAATAGCTGGTTACCTTCCACCACCTAATACCTGGGTATTTTATTATTAACTTATTTATTAATTATTATATATTATATATAATTACACATGATATATTTATTATATATTATTTATTTATTATGTAACTTAGTTTCTGCCTTCTTGTTTTCCATATTCAGTTTTGCTAGGTTTTTAGGAGTATTTGTTTTTTTTTTTACACATAGAACTACTTCATAGGGGAGGCTGTTGTGTTTGGCCTGGAAGGTTTGTCCGTCTGGCCACAGTTACAAAGGGACAGTTCGGAATGTTGAGTGAGATCCTATAATCATGAAACCACAGCTTTGAAGGATATCAGAGCTGGAAGGAAACTCACTGGTCTTTTAGTCCAAACTCCTGCTTTGAGCAGAGGAAGAAAATGAGGCCCCTAGACAGGAGGGGACTCCCTTGAGGTCACCCAGTGACTTGATGACTGAACTGATTATTAGCACATGGTTTTCTGACTTTAAGTCCGATACTTTTTTAGCAGAAGTATCTTTTTTGCTCCCTTTGCCTTTGCTTTCCATTCCCATTGGTGTCAGCTTAGTTCAGGACCTCATCACGTCCAGACTGAACTGTTTAGTAGCCTTTTAACATTCTCTCCCTTTAATCCATCCTGATTTTGTTTGCTAAAATAATCTTCCCAATGCACAGATCTGATTGTGTCACAATTCCTCTTCCATTCTCTAATTCCCATATAATTTATCATTTTCCTAATTCCTGGAGGTTCAAGCCCAAACTCCTAAGCTTGGCCATTCAAGTTCAACCTTTCCCTTACATTAAAAAAAAACATTAAAAAAAAAAACAGAACAAAACCTTAGTTTCCATCTTGGGTTCCAAGGGGTAAGGATTGGGCAATTGGGGTTAAGTGACTTGCTCAGGGTCACACAGCTAGGAAGTGGCTGAGGCCAGATTTGAACCCAAGACTTCTTGTCTCTCAACTTTCTATCCATTGAGCTACCCACTTGCCTCACAAACCCACATTTCTAGCCTTATCTTCCATTATTTCCCTTCTGGTACCTTATAATTCAACCAACTTAACCACATAACATCCCTGCTATACTGCTTTCATGCCTTTGATCATTCTGTATGGAACTCCTCCTGGTCCCTCACTTCTGCCCATTGAAATCCAGCCTATCCTTCAGGATTTAGTTGACATGTCCCCACCTTCAGGAAACTTAATAATGGAGGATGGCTAGGTGGCACAATGGATAGAGCACTGGACCTCAAGTCAGGAAGATCTGCATTCCAATGTGGCCTCAGATATTTACTAGCTGTGTGACCCTGGGCAAGTCACTTCTCCCTGTTAACCTCAGTTTCTTCATCTATAAAATGAGCTGGAGAAGGAAATGGCAAACCATGTCAGTATCTTTGCTGAGCAAACCTCAAATGGGGTCACAGAGAATCAGACACAACTGAAACAACCAACAACAAAAATAAAGTCATTAATGATTCTTTCAATCTTGAGTTCCCTCAGTGCCAACCCTTTGGCTGTACTTATGAACTTGTATTATAATGTGTTATGGGTCTTTGTGTATGTGTTTATTTTATTAAAAACTCCATAATGGCCATGATATTTTGCCTGTTTTTTTCTTTATTTAGTGTCATTTGTCATTTAAGGCCCACTCTAGTTTTGCATATTTATTCTAGGGTTCCTACCAATTCTTAACTTTCAATTTTCAGAAATTCCTTCCAGTGTTGAATTTCTCCAAACCCTTTTTTAAAAAGAAAACTCTTACCTTCTGTGTTACAATCAATACTATGGTTTTAAATATCTTTAAAATAAATAAACTTTAAAAATGCTTTTTAAAGTTTAAAATACTATGGGTTTAAACAGTAAGGACTAGCCATGGGGGGAGGGGGAAGTGACTTGCCCAGGGTTACATAGCTAGAAAGTGTCAGGGGCCAAATTGGAACCCAGGACCTCCCATCTCCAGGCCTGCCTCTCTGTCCACTGTGCCTTAAAATTGAGTTTTTTGAGATTCATTCTAGCTCTTTCCCTCTTTGACCTTTCTAAAGTTCTAGTTTCTGACCTGTTCTAAAGTCCTTTCTAGCTCTATTGTTCCATAATTCTCCTGTTTTGTGTATTGTTAGCTGTATTTCTCCTTTGAACGTGGGGAGCAAAACCCTTTGTTCCTCCCTTTCAGTCATGCTTGCTCTGTCTCAGACTCTGATTAAATTCTTCCTATTAAACATTAGTCCAGTCAGACTGTCCTTAGCTCCTCCCCCCAGACTACATCCTTTTATTGGCATGGAGATCATTTATTGATGCAATGTCCCTGAGTTGCTTGGGGGAAATCATTTAACTTTCTGGAGTCTCATTTTCTCCATCTGTCAAGTGAGCATAACTGGCCACTTCCCTGTTCCTTCAGGGACCTGATATCATACAATATTACGTGGATTTTAAGGTTTCCTATCAGTCCTGTAGAACCTCATGATTTTTTCTATAGAGCCTTTGAGTCAATGCATAATTAATACTTGAGTATAATTAGTAGTTCATAAATTATTTGAGCTCCCCGGAACTCTGGAGATATTGGGAAAGCATGGTCAATCCATTACCTCATCATGATCCAGTTATAATTAGTTCTGCAATCTTGTTAAGCAGGAACATGCATTTCACCAGGATAGAAGAGCATCTCTAGAATTTTTGGCTTAAGGCTTAGAATTGCCCATCATGGACTTCCTGTATTAATAACTCATCTTCCTTAATCCTTGGCACATAGGCATAGCAAGGGGGATTAAAGGGCAGAATGTTTCACTGAAACCTCCTGCTTCAATCACTTTGAAAAGATCTTTCCTTACTTTGGTTTTGGGTGTTTTCTACTCCCATTTTTGTACAATAGAAAAGAGCATTAGACTTTGAATCTCAAGATCTGGATTCTAGTCCAAAGAGATCCCCAAAGGGACAGATTAGAATGATGACCCAAATCTGTTGAGATTAAATTTAAAAGAGATATAAGAGATACCACCCAAATATAGGATAAAGCAGCCATCCTTAGACAACAGTCTTGTGGAAAAGACTGGAGATTCCAGTGGATGGAAGCTTGGAATGATTCAACAATATGTCATAATGAATGCCAAAAAGTCTAATGTGAACTTAGGCTCAGTGCTCTACAAAAGGGAAATGATGTCCTGTTGTCTTCTGCCATTAAGTATAAACTTGTACCTTACCAAGAATCTCTTCTGCATTGTCTTCAGCAAGTGATCAGTCTTTGCTTGAAGGTAGTTAATAATCACTAACATTTATATAGCACTTCAGGGTTTGCAGAATGCCTTGTAAATTATCTCATTTGCTCTTCACAGTAACCCTGGAGGTAAGTGTTATTATGATCCCCATTTTACAGTTGAGGAATTTGAGACAAACTGAGGTTAAGTGACTTGCCTAGAGTCACATAGCTAGGGAGTATCTGAGGTTGGATTTGAGCCCCATCCCAAGACTCCCCATAATGCACCATCTGGCTGTAGTCTTGTGCAAGGAATTCACTCTTTCCTGAGGCAGGTAACCTGCACTAATTATTTGCAAGTTCTTTCTTATTTTGACCTGAGATCACTTCTATTTCTCAGATAGTAATCACAAAGGCTGACTTTTTTTGGTGATTACTGATTCATAAAGCAATGTCTTATCCTTTAGCTCTCATTGAGTCTTCTCTACATCCCTGTTTGGATACCTAGGCAGGGATTATTATTCCCTTTCTATAGATAATAAGAAAAGCCCAGAGTGAGGAAAGTATCTCTCTCCCTCTCTCTCTCCTTCCCTCTCTCTTCCTCTCTTTCTCTCTCCCTCTCCTATCTCTATATAAATCTATTTCTTCCTTTTTCTATTTCTTTTTCTTTTCTCTCTCTCTCTCATGCACACACACACACACACACACACACACACACACACAGTAGTGAGTGGACTGGAACCCATGACTCCCATACTTACTCTCCAAGTGCTTTTGTGTTCCTAACTCAGTCAGCTAAAAGCGTGAGAAAAGGAGCCCTCTATTTGGAATGAGGTTTGGATTTGCAGTCTGACTCAGCTATTCACTTTGACCCCAAGCTAGTCAGTCATTTCAGCTTTAAGACTCAGCTTGTTAAATGGGGATCTCCTCTTTTGGGAAGAGCAAATAAGAGACTGGTTGGAAATACTCTGTGAAAATAACATACCATATAAATATGAGGATTTTCTTTTGTTGTGGGGCTAAAATTGGTCCTGGGATAATAATTATAATTTGCATTTCTATATGAGAGGTTTATAAGATCCTTTTCATACTTTATGCTCATTTAAATCCTAGGAGAACTCCATGATGTAAGTACAGGTACTAAAGGTAATTTCTTCCCACTTTATGGATGAGGAAACTGACTCTCAAGGAGGTTAAGTGAGGAATCATCTGTGTTCATACAGCTAGAAGCCATTGGTGGTGGGCATCAAATCTAGGTCTTCTTAACTCCCAAGTCCAGTCTAGTGCTTATTCTAGTGCCTGATGCATAACAGGTGATTAATAAATGTTTATTGCCTGATTGACTGTACTAATTCACTATGCTTTGCTGCCTGGAAAAATGGGAGTAATCATAAGTGATTAATGCATGTTTTACTTCTTTGTTGCTTCAAAATATTGAGGTTGAATTTCATTTTTCCCTCCCTCTGTTCCTCTTCTCTCCTGCCTCCCTCCTTCCCACTATAGTAGCGGTTCCTTGTGAAGATGTCCAATAACGGTGTGGACATTCAGGACAAGCCTCCGGCCCCTCCGATGAGAAACACAAGCACTATGATTGGAGCTGGCGGGAAAGACGCTGGGACCTTGAACCACGGCTCCAAACCTTTGCCTCCAAACCCTGAGGAGAAGAAGAAAAGAGACCGATTTTATCGCTCCATCTTACCAGGGGATAAAAGTATGTGTACTATTTTGTTCCTTTCTTTGCCTTTCTAGGGTGTCTGGTTTTTAGAGAACAATTTCATTTAGAGCCCAGATCCAGGGCTCTCTGGTAACCATTAACCCAAAGATTCTACTGCAGTAGAATTTATAATTCACAAATAAAATTTATTAAGTGCCTACTGTGTGTCCATCACTGTGTTAGGGATTGGAGATAAAAAGACAAAAATGAAAGTCTGTACCCTCAAGGGGCTTGTTCCAAAAGGCAGTGATGAGCTTTAGTAGATTGTGTAAGCTATTTCATAAACTATTAAAGCTTATCAGTGCCTCAAGACTTTTGAAACAACTTCTATTGGATCCTAGAGATAATAAGGAGACACAAAAGTGTACTGAATAGGGGAGTGACTAAGTCAAATTAGTGCTTATGAAAAATCAGTTTGGCATCTATATGGAGGATAAAATCAAGTGGGAAGACACATGAGGCATAAAGATCAGTTAGGAGGCCATTGTAGTTTAAGGAGAGGTGATAAAGATCTGAACTAAGTATGAATGGAGAGAAGGGAATGCACCCAGGAAATGTAGAGGTAGAAATGACAAGATTTGGTAAGTGGATATAAGGTATAAAGAAGAGTGAAGAGTTGAGGATAATTTTGAAGTTAAGGTCTTTAAGAGTCTAGAAGGACGATGATGCCTTCCATAGAAATGTTCAGAGGAGATGTGGTTTTTGGGGAAAGACAATGGGTTTTGTTTTGGATATGTTGCATTCGAGGTGTCAATAGGACATAAGTCTGAAATGTCCAGTAGGCTGCTGGTGATATGAAATTAGAGCTCAGGAAAAAGATGAGACCTGATCGATCTTGCAGTTTGATGAAGTGAGAGAGTATCTAGAGAGAAGAAGCCCCAGGAAAGAGCTCTGGAGTACCCCCACTATTAAAAGAGTATGATAAGGATGAGAAGTGGGCAGAGTAGTCTAAGGACCGATCAGCTAGGTAGCAGGAAAACCATGAGAGAATAATGTTTTTAAAAACCCAGAGAAGAGAAAATATTTAAGAAGAGAAGGCGGCCAAAAGTTTCTTACTTGTGGAAAAGCCGAGTGAGATGAAGATTGAGAAGAGGCCCATCAGATTTGGCCAATGAGATCACTGGTAACTTTAGGGAGAACAGTATCAATTGAATAATGAGATTGGACAGAAGATTACAGAGTGCTTAGAAATGAATGAAAGAGAGAGTAAATGGAGGCAGTGAATGAAGAGAACTTTTTTTTTAGGATTTTACCAAGAAAGAGGAGAGATACAGGGCAATATTGAGGAGATGGTAGCATCTTGTTCATCCACAGCAGCTCATCTGAACCTGGCTCTACCCTAAGCATCATCCCCAGCCTCAGATTAGAATGCCATTTCTGAAGACTAAAAGAACATAACTTAAAAGAGGAAATTGTCAGAAGTTTTGGGGAAGTGACAGATAAATGGATTAGTAGCCTACTCATCTCTGCTAGATATTAAAGATTTTCTTTTCAACATCACGAATAGGTTTCTTCACCAGACTTCAAATGTAATTGGTTGTAGAATCAGAGGACATAGATTCAAATCCCAGCTCAGTCTTGGTTTCTGCCTCTGTAAACTGAGAGAGTTGATCTAGTTCAAATCTTCTTAATTTGGTGTCTGTGAACTTGTTTTTCTTCTTTAAATATTAAAAAAAGTTTAAATATTCTTTTCTTTTTAAATTTGAAGTTCCAAATTCTCTCCCTTCCATTCTTCCTCCACCTACTGAGAAGGCTAGCAATATGCTATCAGTTATACTTGTGGCATCATGCAAAATATATTTCAATAAAAAAATAAAGAAAGCAAGAAAATGATACTTCAATTGTACTCAGAATTCAGTTCTTTTTCTAGAGAGGGATAGCATTTTTTCAACACGGGTCCTTTGGAATTGTCTTGGATTATTTGTATTGCTCAGAGTAGCCAAGTCACTCATGGTTGATCATCATTGCATTGCCATTACTGTGTATAATGCTCTCAAGGTTTTTACTTGCATCATTTCATATAGGTCTTGCCTTGTTTTTCTGAAACTATTCCCCTTGTCATTTCCTGTGAATTTGTTTTTTTTTTAATTTTAGTAACTATTTCAATATAATTTTCTTTTCTCTTCTTTTTTTTAAATGCTTCCCTTCTGTCTTAGTATCAGTTTTAAGACAGAACAGCAAGGACTAGGAAATTGGGGTTAAGCGACTTCCCCATGTTCATACAGCCAGGGGCATCTGAGGTCATATTTGAACCCATATCCTCCTGACTCCTGACAGACTATCTACTGAGCCACCTAACTTCCCCCAAAATTTTCCTTTTAATCCTATGTATTTTATTTTGTGCTTTTAAAACCATATTTCCGAGGTGTCCATAGGCTTCACCAGTCTGTCAACTGGGGTCTGTGACTTCCCAAAAGGTTAACAATTCCTACCCTAGATGATCTCTAAAGTTCCTCCTTTAATCCTAAAATCTTTGGAAATATAATAATTTCAAGACTTTTTTTCATGAGAAAAAGCCTACTCACATTGGCAGCTTACTCATATGTTAATAGCTAATCATAAATATCATAGAAGTCAGCTATTATTATTGTTAATGAGCCAATCACTTGGCATTTGTGTGGCCCATACTATGTGCTAGGCACTGTTGAGAAATACAAGCAAAAGATAATTATTTTAAGAATTAATTCTATGATAATTATATGTGTAATGCTTTAAGATTTTAGAACA
Organism: Monodelphis domestica; assembly: GCF_027887165.1. Classification (NCBI taxonomy): domain Eukaryota; kingdom Metazoa; phylum Chordata; class Mammalia; order Didelphimorphia; family Didelphidae; genus Monodelphis; species Monodelphis domestica. The sequence goes on from NC_077230.1 coordinate 340,222,471, forward strand.
TTTACTCATAACGCTGTGTGGGTTTTTTTCTGTTCATCATTCTTTTGGGGTAGAACTGTATTTTTATTAGTGTAGGAAGCTTCTGATGAGAAACTTTCTCTACCAATCTAGATTATCATTTTCTCTGCAATTTGCAATTTATAGGAGAAGGAGGGAGGGAATATGCCCTATAATGCCTCCTACAAGTCACTGTATTAAGTACCTTACATATGTTATCTCCTTTGAAGAGCTGGTTTCCCAGTAGACTCTCATTATGTGCTCCCTGAATGAATGAATGGATGGAGGGAGGGAGCTCTAGATTAATGAATGAATGAATGAATGAATGAATGAATGAATGAATGAATGAATGAAATAGGTCTAGTTAGAAATAGTCTGTTGTTATAAAACCCCATAATGAAACATCAGCTACTGAGTTGTTCTGGTCAGGCCCTGCACCTTCTGGTTTGTCCCAAGTGACATTAAAGATTTGGTCTGGAATTTGTCCTCTGGATAGTTTTCCTTAAAAAAAATTTTTTTCCCTAAGTTTATTTCTTTTTCTTTTGGCACATATTTCTTAATTTTTTTTTAATTTTCCGTTTCAAATTCTCTCCTTTCCTCTTTCCATTTTGAGAAGGCAAGAAATACGATACCCATTACACATATGAAGTCATGCAAAACATTGTCTGTATTTTACTGCCTGAATGGGGAACTGTTTCAATAAGGGAACAGTTTGGCTGTTAATTTTAAGACTGTTCCCTGAAGCCCTGTTTACCTTCTCAATTTGGAACTGTTCCTTGACTTAGAATCAGCAGAGCAGAGCCCACTAAGAAACAGTGTTTTGTTCCTCATCAGAGTAATAAAATCATCGGTTTTAGGTGTGTGTGGTCATGGCAATAATGGCTCCCTTCAGTTGATTCAGCTGTTCTCCCTAAGTAAGTGGAAAGAAAACAGCCTCAGTCAGAAGTTCTGGGTTCCCTGCGTGGCTCTTGACTTGCTTCCTCTGTGGTCTTGGGCAAGTCAATGAGCCTCTCTGTTTTTCTGTTTCTTCCTCTGAAAAATGAGGCAGGTAGATTAGATGATCCCTAAATATGCTGTCCAGCTCTGACAGTCTATATTTTAAGGCCCCTTCTAGGTGTGTGATACCTTAGCTTCTTTGAATTTTCCTTTTATGTAGGAGAAGCTAGAATAGAGGCAGAAAGCATGTAGCCTTGTTTCTTTGTCTTCCCTGCCCATCCTTCACTTTCAGGGAATTGTAGACAGTCATTGAAAGGTAAAATGACTTAATAATAATAATAATAATAATAGCTAGCATTTATACGACACTTTACAAAGTTTACAAATATCTCATTTGATCCAACTGTCTTAGAAGGCAGGTGCTATTATTATACCTATTACACAGATAGAGGCAAACGGGGATTAATTGACTTGCCCAGGGTTACACAGAAAACATCTGAGATCAAATTTGAACTCCTGACACAGCACACCACTATTTTTCTAACTGATTGACCTCTAAGGACAGCCATTGAGTTAGTACCAGAGGCAGGATTTGAATCTGTGTCTCCTGATTTCAACTGAAATCTCACTACACCTACTATGTGTGCCCATAGTCTCTTCCCACAGGGCTCTGCAGAATCAGAGTGTCAGAGCTAGAAGGCATCTTAGAATCCAAATTTAATTCTTTTTGTTTTGGACCAGACCTGTGATTTTTTTTTAAACCCTTACCTTCTGTCTTGGAGTCAATACTATGTATTGGCTCCAAGGCAGAAGAATGGCAAGGGCTAGGCAATGGGGGTCAAGTGACTTGCCCAGGGTCACACAGCTAGGAAGTGGCTGAGGCCAGATTTGAACCTAGGACTTCCCATCTCTAGGTCTGGTTCTCAATCCACTGAGCTACTGAGTTACCCAGCTGCCCCCATCAGACCTGTGATTTTAGTAGGTGTAGGAAAGTCTCAGTGAGACATCTCTCTTATTCATGAAGATTTCTTCCTTGATTCCTTCCTTGATTCCTTCCTTCCTTCCTTCCTTCCTTCTCCTTCCTTCCTTCCTTCCTTCCTTCCTTCCTTCCTTCCTTCCTTCCTTCCTTCCTTCCTTCCTTCCTTCCTTCCTTCCTTCCTTCCTTCCTTCTTCCCTCCTTTCTTCCCTCTCTCCCTCCCTCCCTTCCTTTCTTCATCCCTCCCTTCTTCCCTTCCTCCCTCCTTCCTTCCCTCCCTCCCTTCGTCCTCCCTCCCTCCTTTCTCCCTTCCTCCCTTTCTCCCTTCCCCCCTTCCTCTTCCCTTCCTACTTTCTCCCTCCTTCCCTCTTCACTTTACTTTCTGGCCCAATAACACTCTAAGACAGAAGGGCAAAGGCTAGGCAATTGAATGACGTTAAGTGATTTGCCCAGAGTCACACAGTGAGGAGGTGTCTCAAGCTAAATTTGAACCCATTCTTCCTGAATCCAAGCTTGGATCTCTACCCACTGTACTACTTAGCTGCCCCCTCTGCTACTTAGCTGCCCCCTCTGCCACTTAGTCTTAGAGAACTGTCCAAGGCACTCACAAGGAAGCTAAATGTCTAACTCAGGTTTATATTTGCCAATGTATAGCAAAAGGTGGAACTTCAACCCAGTTCTTCCTGATTTTGAATGTGTTCACTGTACTGTGCTGTGGATCTTTGTCCATTTTCTCCCTCAGATTTACAGAGTGCTAGAACATTTAGACTGGAGAAGACAGTGCTTGTGTATATCTGTGATCTTCTATCTGGGCAGCTATCTTATACTGATCCTAAGGACAGAATTAGGGAAAGGGGCAGGAGTTATGGGGAGGGCAAGCAGTGGATCCTCGTTCCTCATATAACCGAGTTCCTTACCATCATTGTTGTTCAGTTGCGACCCTCTCTACAGGATCCCACAGACTTTTGTCTGTGGGCTTTTCTTGTCAAAGTGGTTAGAGATTTCCTACTCCAGCGTGTTCCCATTTTAATGAGGGCCTGAGGAAAATAGGGAGTAAGTGATTTGCCCAGGCTCACATAGCTAGCAGGCTAGATTTAAACCCAGATCTTTCTGACTCTCAGCGCAGGCCTTTTTTCACTAGCTGCTCATCGTTAGGTGGGTTCAGCAGATACTAGATGATGTCTTTCAGGGAGGCTTTCTATACCAACAGAGAAGTTTGACTAGGTCAATTTTGAAAATTGTATCCTTTAAGTATTTGTCCATTGTGGATCAGGTTGGATAGGGGGTGGTTACCACTACAAAATTTTTTATTGGTGTTCTTATGTAGTTTAGACATCAATCTGTATCATAATTTACCCTAAATATTTTCCCCAATCTATTCTTTTTTAAAAAATTATATTGAATGGAAAGAGGTTTTAATCAAGGACACATGTAATACCCAGTAAAATTGTGTGTCAGCTACAAGAAGGGTGGGGGGAGGGAAGGGAAGGAAATAATATGATTCTTGTATTCAAGGAATAACGTTCTAAATTGACTCAATAAATAAATTTTTAAAAATTGAGTTTTGTTGTGCAGAAAGTTTTTGCCTTTATATCTATATATTTTGACATCAGTTTTGTTGTCTTCTATTTGAACTGGGAAAAAACAATCCATCCCCTTCCATAATTGAGATAAACACTTCATTACATTTTCTAATGTAAAAAAATGTCTTTGGAGACACGGGTTTCAACTTCCTAGAAAGTAAAGCTATAGTAATCAGAGTTTTCTAAAATTGGAATGGGCCACCTTAAAAACTAATGACTTTAGGGGCATCTGGGTGGCTCACTTGATTGTTAGAGCCAGGGCTAGAGATGGGAGATTTTGAGTTCAAATCTGGTTTCAGACACTCTAGCTGTGTGACCCTGGGCAAGTTACTTAACTCGCCTTGTCTAGCCCTTACTGTTCTTCTGCCATGGAACCACTATAGAATAGTAATTCTAAGAGAGAAGGCAAGAGTTTTAAAAAAACAAAACAACAACAGAAACGAGTGAATTTATTCATTATAACTCATCAGGGATGTTGCAGAATGGATTTCTGCTCAGGGTAGGGGCTATACTCTCTGGGATACTTTGTACATCTCTATTTTTCTGTGTCTGGTGAGGTCCTTTTCCAGTGTAGAGATTCTGCAGGTACCATCTTATGTTGGTGGGTGTTTCTTCCACCTATCAGTCCTTTACAATGCTCTTACACAGCCTGCCCCCCTTGGGCAATGTATTTGGTTGTATTTTTTTTAACCCCCAGAGGTTGATTTCTTGTCCTGAAAGTGCTCTCAAGGGTATGCTTCACTTCTTGAAAACTAAGGTTCAACCAAATACCTTTCTCCATCCACATCAGATGACCATCCTACCCCCACCCTGGAAACCTGACCATCTCTGCTCAGGTTGATTGGCTGGGACTTGGGGGACTTGGGGGGGGCAGAAGGTACAGGATCATTTACTTCATAAATATGTAAGTGATCACCTGTGGAGGAAGATTCTATTTCCTGTCCACATGGCTTCTTGGCTTCATGGACACCGCAGATACTGGGCTGGAGGATCCAGACTCAGTAATTCAGTAGTCATTTATTAAAGACAGTAGTATCGGGGACAGCTAGATGAGACAGTGGATAGAGAGCCAGGCAGTCCTAGGATCAAAACTGGCCTCAGATACTTCCTAGGTGTGTGACCCTGGGTGAACCATTTAATTCTCATTACGCAGGATTGATTCTAAGACAGAAGATAAGGGTCTTAAATTTAAAAAAATTAAGGAGATTAAATAACTCTTGAACAGACCTTGCTACCTCTTCTCTCTCCCTGTCTATCTTTTCATATACAATAATGTTTCTCAAACTAATTGTTCAAAACATCTTCAGTGATTCCTCCTACCTTCTGAATAAAGTTTAGATTTCTTTACCTCGCATTTAAGAAGGCAGTATGGCTTAGTGGATAGAATACTGACTTTAGGGCTAAAAAATACCATATACAAAAAAAGGTGAAGGGAAGGAGAGAAGGATGGACCAAGCAGAGCAGTGGATGGAAAATGAAGTGTTTCCCTGGGAAGTCCTGCATCCTCTCTAAAGGAAGGCTCAGGGAGGAGTTGTTTGTTCTGTGATGTCACCCTCCAAGCCCTCCAGAGGGGGAGAGGCAGCTGAATGTGCTGAGGCAAGACCAATCTCCCTGTGATGAAGAAACTGTAGGTGATGAGCCTGTCCTGGGGAAAGTGTAATATTTGTAGAATAGAAACAAAACAAAGTAGCCAAAGTAAAATGAAAAATTACATAGCATATATCTACATTTAATATCATTACATATAATATTAGATGTTATAATTCTATTTTATCTCCTTTGCCAGATGGTTAATTCTATGAAAGCAGGGGCTGTATCTTACTTAATTCTATGTCTAGAGTGCCTAGTAGAGTGCCCGGTACATAGAAGTGCCTAATAATTGCTCTTATCTCCTCCAGGGTCCATCATAAAGCTCTGCACACAGAAAGTGTATAATAAATGTTTGCATTATATCATGAGGCACTGACACAACCAATCAATAAACATTTACTAATGGCCCCTCTGCATGTCGAGTCCTGTGCTAGTTTCAGTAGAGATAGCTGCGCCATAGCCATATGGCACAGAGTTATATGACCTAGTTTTATAGTGCTGATAAGACCCAAATGTAAATCTTATATTCTTCTAGGTAGTATAGTTTCTAGGATCATAGATTTAGAGCTTGGGGGACTTCAGAGGCCATCTTGTCCAACTCCCCCTTTTTAGATAAGAGACCTAGAGGCTCAGAGGAGTTAAACAATTCCTCCAAGGCCACACAGCTAATAGGTATCAGAATACCAAATCTAGCACTCCATCTACCATAGCACCATTCCTCTTAAGTGCTGAAGGTATAGCATAAATATTTTAGGAGGTGAAAGGAAGGAATACTTATTTTTCTTTGTCTTTTAAAAATATTTTTTTCAATTTCATTAAATATTTCCCAATTACATGTTAAGGTTTTAGCATTAATTAAAAAATTTTAGAGTTCTAAATTTTCTCCCTCCATCCTTCCCCTTCCCCACCCCTTGAGAAGACAAACAATATGATATTAATTATACTTGTGAAGTCATGCAAAAACATTTCCATATATTACCATGTTGTAAAAAAAACACATAAAGACTATTTTTTAAAGTGTGAGTTGGGTGGCTCAGTGAATTGAGAGCCAATTCTAAAGATAGGCTTGGAGTTCAAATCTGGCTGTAGATACTTCCTAGCTGTACCATACGATATTGGTTCTGAATCAGAAAGTAAGGTATTTTGTTTTGTTTTTAGGTATCCATCAAACTGCTCCCAGAGTTCATCAGTTTTCTCTCTCTCTGGAGGCAGATAGCATTTTTCATCATGGATCCTTTGGAATTGACTTGGATCATTGTCTTGATAAGAGTAGTTAAGATTACAGTTTATCCTTTACAGTTGATCAATGTACAATATTGCTGTTTCTTTGTATAATACACTCTGGTCCTTTGCTCACTTTGCTTTGCATTTGTTCATTCCTTCCCCCCTTTTTTTTCCTAAATCCATCCTGCTCATGACTATTTCTGATTAAGGGAGTCAGGTCTTAAAGACCCAGGTCTTAAAGGATATTACTAATAATATGTCACATTTTTAAAAAGCATTTAGATTTAGAAGACCTATTCCTCACATTCCTCCTTTGAGGTAGGGAATGAAAAAGCCCCATTCTACAGATGATGAAATTAACTCCCACAGACAAGGTAAGATTCACATTCAGGTCTCCTCACTCTGAGTTCCGTACTTCCATTCCATCCCACTCTCGCTCTTGAGTTTGGGTAGGATTTCATCAAGTAGAGAAGACAAAAGAGAGAAAAAATTCTAGAAAGTATTCTTTGCTTTACTTTCTGCATTTGGAATTCTTTCCTGTCCTTTCCTTTAAAGCCCAAATTTAACACAACCTTCACCAGGATGATTTTGTGATTTCTCTAGTGTCTCATACACTTTGTTTCACCTCTGGTCATATTCAGGTCTTTTCCTTCCTATAATGGGAATCTGCTGAGGTCTCACCCATCTGAGCTTTGTTTCTCACCTTTTGCTGAACCCCATACACTGCCCATCATAGGCACATAATAAATGTTGGATGTATGAATACTCCTTTTCAGCACCCCTTCTTGCTGGTTATTCTGGGACAGATTAAGGAAAGGGGTCAGATTCACCGGTCCTGGTTGAATTCTCTGGAGGTTTCTCCAGCCTGATCTGTTTCCCCTGGGTTACAGCCAGCTGGATCTTTTTTCTAACATCCTACTCAGCAATAAGTGTCTCTCAGCTTGTTGCATCCCTCTGCTCTCAAAAAATGTGTTTGACAGGTTACAGATGGGGACTGTCAGGTGATCCCAGTTCCCCCTGGGACCTGGTCTTGAGAGTTCTCCACAAAGGAAAAGAAAGACCAAAGGATTTGATGCTGCTAGGAAGTCTAGTCCTCACATTTTACAGTTGTGCAAACTGAGGCTCATTGCCTAAGGTCATCTGGGTAGTGAATAGCAAAGTGGTCATATTTTTTCTTGGTCTCATCCACCCTCCAGCCATTATTGGGGTAGAGGACAGAAGATGAGTTGGGCGGTCAACATTTCTGGAGGAGTAGATAGCCTGATTTTATTTTAAATTCAAAAATTTTAATTTTTTATTTGATAAGCATTCATTTTTTTCATTCTGATTCCTCCCCTTTGAAAAAGAAAAACAAAGCCATTATGCATAGTCAAGCCAAACAAATTCCCAAGTAAAGACAGAGAAAGCAATTATTAAATGTTTAGTGTGTCAGATATTGTACTAAGCGCTGGGGATATGAAAACAAAATAGCCTTTACTTAATTTTAGAGAGCTTACATTCTAATGGGGGAAATAGAACATGAAGGGGAGCAGGAAAGGAAGTGGTTGGGGTCGAAGTGTAGACTTTGGGGTAGATTCATCCTGCTGCTAGGGGGGAGGTAGAGCACCATGGAAAGTGAACTTGGAAGGGTCAACAAGATAGCAGAATGGATGGGAGCACCAAGGGTGGGTTCAAATCTAGCCTCAAACACCTCTTAGATGTGTGACCCTGGGCAAGTCACATAACCCCAGTTATCTAGCTCTTGCCACTCTACTGGCTTAGATCAATACATAGTATTGATTGCCTTGGTATTGTACTTGGTATTGGTTCTAAGACAGAAGATAAGGGTATAAAGAAAAAAAAAGCCAAAGTGAGTTGGAAGTGTAAAGTAAACCAAATAGAGTTTCTGGTACTCCTTAAGATATGATGATTCTAGATAAGGTCTCAACTGTCACTGAGCAGACCCCCAGGTGCTGTCAGCCATATTGGTCATGCCCTAAAATGCATTCTTATTCTGCATCTTGAATCCATCCTTTCTCTTAGGTGATGGGTAGAGTGCTTAATTATTGATCTTCCGGAATCATGGCTGGTTCTTGCATTGATAAGAATTCTTAAATCTTTCAAAGTTGCCTTTATAAAGCTGTTTTTATATAAATTGTTTCTCCCAAATCTACTCACTTCTCTTTGCATCAGTTCATACAAGCTTTCTTCCCTGGTTTTTCTGAAACCATCTGTTTTGTCATTTAAAAGCAAATACCTTTATCAGACACCTCTTTCTCCATTCTCCAGGCCAGGGTTCCCAACTCTGCCAAAGTCTTCTTCCTAAAACATGGGTCTGACCATACTACTTACTGATCAAAAATCTTTAGTGGTTCATCCTGGTAGCATAAAATTTAGGGTTCCTTTCTCCTTTTCCTTTTCCTTTTCCTTTTCCTTTTCCTTTCCTTTTCCTATTCCTTTCCTTTCCTTTCCTTTCCTTTCCTTTCCTTTCCTTTCCTTTCCTTTCCTTTCCTTTCCTTTCCTTTCCTTTCCTTTCCTTTCCTTTCCTTTCCTTTCCTTTCCTTTCCTTTCCTTTCCTTTCCTTTCCTTTCCTTTCCTTTCCTTTCCTTTCCTTTCCTTTCCTTTCCTTTCCTTTCCTTTCCTGTCCTGTCCTGTCCTGTCCTGTCCTGTCCTGTCCTGTCCTTCCCTTCCCTTCCCTTCCCTTCCCTTTCCCTTTCCCTTTCCCTTTCCCTTTCCCTTTCCCTTTCCCTTTCCCTTTCCTTTTTCCTTCCTTTTCTTTTCCTTCCCTTTCCTTTTCCTTCCCTTTCCCTTTCCTCCTTTAATAAGTAATAGATAATATCTACCATTCAGCAACTACTAGATAATAGCTAGGATAAATCTAGTCCCCTGATTCCAATCTATGGTTCTCCCCAGATACGGTGCTGCCTCCTGTTCCCATCATAGAACTTATTTCTAACAGGATCCATTATTCCATGTAGGCATATTTCTGGTCAGTTCACTCCTCCCCCACAAAAAACCCAAGTGGTTATAATATGGGAATGCCACTTGTTGCATCATGGTCAGAGATACCACTTAGCTCCATCTTGTCATTTTGCAGAAGGGGAAACTGAGGTACAAATAGGGGAAGTGATTTCCCTTAAGTCACACAGTAAATTAGTGGCAAAACTGGAAGTTTGCCAGGGACTCCATATCTTTGACTGGTCTCTAGCTCTGTCCACATTCCCTCTATTTCAGCTGCTTCTCTTTCAGGCAGAAATGTTAAATTCTTCCTAGTAGGAGTTGAATAATATATGACTTTGCAAAGGATTTATTTAGCACACAGTGACCTCTCTAAATGTACCATTTCCCCTCTTCTTCCTCCTTCCTCCTCTGCCTCTGCCTCTGTCCCTCACCCACCATTCACCCACCATTCTCCCACCAGGCTGTTCTTGCATGCATCTCTGTGAATGCCAGACCCAGAATAGTGTTCCCAGTCACCAAAGCAAACTTTTCCTCGCCTAAAAATGACATTGCTAAAATTGGCCCAGGAGCTGTTGATGAGTTGGTTATTTGCTGGATTTAGCCTCAGGAGCTGGGTAATTGCCAGCAAGGCTCTAAGAGGGAATTCAGAGGTTCAGTCTGGGAAGATTTAGAAGAGAAATGTTCTGCCATTCAAGCCTGTTTCTCTGGCCCGTAGGAAACTTGAAGACTCCCTTCTCTCTGATCTGAGCTGCTCCTTCCCAGGTAAAATTTGTGCTTTGTCAGAGAGACTGAGAGACCACGCACCCACTACCTTCAGCGTTCTGACCCGAAGGGGTGAGGTGTTTTTAAATGTAGACATCTCAGGGCTGGGAGGAGAGGAGACTGCTGTGGGGGAAGATGTTTGATGGAAGATAGGACCTGAAGGGGTGACATTTAGTAACTCACAATGCTGTATTTGCTGGTCTTGCTACTAATCATTACCTATATGACCCCAGGCAAGTCATTTCCCTGCTTGGGGTCCACAGTAAAATGAAGGAATTAAACTAAATGATTTCCAAAGTTCCTTCTAGTTCTGAATTCTATTTCTGACTCCTATTTCACAATTTGTAGGCTGTGACATACCCCCCCCCCCTTTTTACATTTTTGGAGGCAAGATTTCTTCTTCTCTCATGGTCTCTTTTCATCTGTTTCCCAGGACTCTTAGAGGAAAGCAACTCTAGAACTTAAAGGGCTATAGAAATATGACCCTTAGACAAGCCACCTAATCTGAGACTCAACTTTTTTTTAATTTATAAAATGGAGAGAATCATTCTTGGCAATCATGTTGTGAGGTTAAAGGTTCTGGAAACCTTGAAGTACATAGATTTGCTATAGCCTTCTGTTTTAAAATTCCTTCCAGATCCACGAGAAGCCAGTTCAGGCTTTTTCCAACTCTTTGGTCTCAGGACCCCCTTTACACTCTTGAGACTTATGAGGACCTCACCCCTAAGAGCTTGTGTTTATGTGACTTGTTCAGTTGTTCTTGACAAAGATCCCGGAGTGTCTGCTATTTCCTTCTCTAGCTCATTTTACAGATGAGGAAAATGAGACAAGTGGGGTTAAGTGACTTGGCCAGGGTCCCACAACTCATAAGTGTCTGGGGCCAGATTTGAACTCAGGAAAATGAGTCTTCCTGACTCCAGGTCCTGTATTCTACCCACTGTGCCACCTATCTGCTGCCTATGTGATAAAAGACAAGTCATTTAACTTTTCTTAGTGTTAGGGATAAATTACATCTATTGCTATTTATCATATTAAAAATTAAAACATCTTAATATTACAAAAATAGTTTAGACCTCAGGCACCCTCGGAGAGAACCACTCCTAGAATGCAAAGTGCCCTAGATCAGAGAGGTGACTTGCCATTGGACCTTGAGCAAGTAAATCTCATTCTCATCCCCCTCTCTCTTCTGTAAAATGGGTATAAAGATGATTCTGGCGTAGTAATTAGAAATATCAAGTAATAAATGGAAGTGAAAGGATTTGTAAGCTCTAAAGGGCTTTGTAAACTTTAATGTGTCATGGTCCAATCAAAACTATTAAGCTCTTAAGGTACTAGAGATTCAAAGACAAGTGAAATAGTCCCAGCCTCCCAGAGGCTTACATTTCTAGGGGGAATAATTTAGCTGGCATTTGTATAGTGCTTGGCATTTTACAAATATCTCATTTGATCCTCACAATAATCCTGGGAGATGTATGCTATTATTATCCCCATATTAAAGTTTAGGAATCTGAGGCAAACAGGTGGAATGACTTGCCCGGGGTCACACAACTATTAGGTGTCTGAGGCTGAATTTGAACCCAGATCTCCCTGATTCTAGGTCAGGTGCTCTGTGCAATTTGATTCTACCTACCTGCCAAAATACAGCTTATCCTGAGATAAGTAAGTTGATTGTTGCTTGAAAGGGGAGAGTATCCTGATAATTAGAGGATGGGTAGTCAATGAGTCAAGTTCTGCCTTGGACACATATGGGATTTGTGATCCCTCGCTGGTAGGGGGATACCAACAGTGTAATGGCATCCCAATTTTCCCACATCCCCTCCAACATTTATCATTTCCCTTTTCTCGCATATTAGCCAATATAATAAATATGAAATGTTACCTTTGAGTCGACATCCCTCAATAGATACTATTAAACAAAAAAAGCAAACCAAATATGGAATAGATTTCCATATAAAATTCTAAAATTTAGACTACTTACATCCTGGATTTTTAGGTGGCAATATAAAATCTGTCTCTAAAATGGGGATTGTAATAGCACCTACTTCCCAGGGTTATTGAGAGGGTCTACTGAGATATTTGCAAAGCTCTTAGAATAGTGCCTGGCCTATAGTAGGTGCTTTATAAATGTTAGCTTATTAATATTTTTATGAAATGGTTTTTGTTCCCAAAAAAGATGGTTCATTCATTCATTCTGTCCCTTTTTGGGTCTCTCTTTGTACTCATAGAGATTTACAGCCTTCACAGTCTCATCTCATCTGGGTTTGAAAGGATCTTTAATTGGAGATCATCTAGCTCACCACCCCCTTCATTTTCCAGAGCTTAGAGCTTGGAAAGGGGAAGCCCAAGGTTATCTAGGTGGATTCCAATGAAATAAAAAGAACTGTAAAATTATCTGGGAGAATTCCACCCAGTCCCCTTTTTGATATGCTGAAGGTGACCTCCAGAGAGGTCAGGGACTTGCCCAAGATTGTATAGGAAGGGAGCTAGAATCTCCCTTGTTGCTCATCCTCACACTGGTACTGTGGATCCCTACTATAATTTCCCAAACCACCCTCTCCCTCGATTGCCCTTGGTCTACCTGTTTTCATCATGTTAAGTCCTGTCTGGATATGTGCTTAAGCTATTTCCAGGAGGGTGTGCCCATCTCTTCCTCCATTCCCTTCCTTAAAAAAAAAAGAAAAGAAAAAAAGCCTTCCCTCTGCAGAATCATTCACATCCTGCTCACACTTAGGAAAGCAGCACTGTTTGTTGATTCAGAAAATTACTAGACCGTTTTACAGGGCCTGGTTTGTAGGATTAGTGGGTTTCTATAGTGCTAATCACTGCCTATTTCCTCTGTTTCCCTATCTGGAGATTGAAGGAGTTCAGTTTTTTTTTCCCCAACTATAATATCTGTGGTTTTAAGGATCTTTTAAGCTCTGAGGCCTCTTTGATATACATGATATTTTCCTCCTTATTAACATATAGAGGTATTTACTCAGAATTGTCACTGATTGTTTGGATTTCCAAAGTCTGATTTCTTTCTTTCATTCTTTCTTTCCCTTCCCTTATTATCAGGGATTATATTTTCCTATCATCAGTGGTCCTTTGCCATCCTTCTAATTTGTTGATTCTGTTCTATTGTGGATTTTGGAATCATTGGTCCAGATGATTAGAATTGTGTTTAAAGAATGAGTAAATAATCTTTGAGTGAGGGCCTCAGTGGTTCCTCTTTGAGCAAAGTTAAAGACAAAACAGAGAGGTGTAGTAGACAGAGTTCTGTCCACTTTGAAGTCTGCAGACATGGGTTCCTGTCTCAGCCACTCATTTAGCATGCGTTCTTGGACAAGTTCCTTTCCCTATCTAGTCCTTAAGTTTCCTTCTCTGTAAAATTAGAAGGAAGGACTAAATTATTCCTTTGTTTTAAAATTTTATTTTATTTTATTTTTTTATTTTTTTAAACCCTTACCTTACATCTTGGAGTCAATACTGTGTATTGGCTCCAAGGCAGAAGAGTGGTAAGGGCTAGGCAATGGGGGTCAAGTGACTTGCCCAGGGTCACACAGCTGGGACGTGTCTGAGGCCAGATTTGAACCTAGGACCTCCCATCTCTAGGCCTGGCTCTTAATCCACTGAGCCACCCAGCTGCCCCCTGTTTTATTTTTTCAATGAAAAAAGTCTGTTCTCCCCTTCTCCCTTTTTAACTTGATTTCTTCTGATTAAATGTTTGTTTTGAGCTCTAAGATCAAAGCTTTGTGAGTTTTGAGAATGTCAGCTTATAACAAGATAGATGTTGTGAATCTTTATAAATGCAAAGACAGACCCATCTTCCCCTTCTGTAAAATGAATGTTATGTTGATCACCAAAGTTTCTCTCAAACTGGCAAATTCTGTAATATTTAGGTTATATGCTGGTTAAGAGATGGCTTAGTGGTATTTTTGGGAGATTAAGGGCTATGAGACCTGGAAGAGTTAGAATGTGAGCCAATATGGTGGTGGGTGACTTTCATACTCATTGAAAACCAAAACATCACTATATTGGGGTCAATGGACAGTGTGTCTGGTTGAAGCTGATTGGACCATTCTTCAATAGGAGCTCAGAAGGCTCTACCATAGTCAGGCACAAATAGCCCATATGAACATTTGGGACAGAGTTGTCCCGAAATTTGCATCTCTCACATTTCTTTTGAGCTACTGCAATTCTGCTTTGTTCCTAGGGCGTCCTACCTTCTTTGATGCAGGCACGCCATGCAGGATGGTCCTGTGCCATGTCTCCCATGTCTCCCATGTCTCCCAATCAATACCAGTTTTTCAGAGAGACCTTGAGAGTGTCCTTGTATCACTTCTTCTGACCTCCTTGCGAATCTTGCCTTGTGTGAGTAAATAGTCTTAGGCATTTGCCTAATAATAATAATAATAATGCGTTTGGCATTTGGACAAAGTGCTCAGCACATTGGAGTTGTGCTCTTTGTAGTAGTGTTTGAATGCTTGGCAGAACAGTTCTAGAAAGGATCTCAGTGTCAGGTATCAAGTGAGGCTAGGAGGAGTCGGGCTGTGACCTGTATGGTAGGTTGGACTTAGATGGAATGTTTGCTAGGAGGAGACCCTGGGTGAGGGGAGCTGCCTGAGCTAATGCTCTGTGCTGAGGCTGAGTGTGGCATCCTATGCTGGGAACAAGAAGGAGACTAGGGTACCACTGGATTTGCGATTCCAACTCTGGATCTTTCCTGTGGCGGGGACCTTCTCCTTTTCTGTTATCTGAGAGCTGATCAGGATAGTTTCCTCCCTTTCCCACCTCTTTTCCCTTGTACTCTCAACCTTTTTTCATTTTGATCTCAGTTTATCCTCACAACAACCCTGGGTGGTTGGTAATAAAATCACCAACCATTTTGCAGTTGAAAAGACTGAGGCAAGCAGAGGTTAAGCAATTTGTCCAAAGGGTCTGAGGTAGATTTGAACACAGGTCTTCATGACTTTTAGTCCTGTTGCCTTATATCTACTACACCATGTAGCTTAGTACAAAGTACCTTTGCAGTAGATGTTTAATAAATATTTATTGATTGACTGTACCTGAGATGTCCCAGATGAAACTTTTGCAGGTCAGGCAGCACCTTCTCTTTTTGAAGCATTGAGTTGAAGGAGGGCCCATGTAAGCCAGTAGATGTCAAAGGTAGGACTCGAATCTTGCTCTTCCAGGCTTGGGTTGGCTCTCTATCCACTATATGACAATGTGGGTTGAATTGTAAATAAATAGGAACATACGAGACACAAACACTTTTTTTTTTGGTTCAGTCATTTCCAACCCTTCTTATTCCCATTTGGGGTTTTCTTGGCAAAGATTTTGAAGTGGTTTGCCATTTCCTTCTCCAGCTCATTTGACAGATGAAGAAACTGAGGCAAACAGGGTTAAATGACTTGCCCATGTCACCCAGCTAGTAAATGTCTGAGATCAAATTTGACCTTAGGTCATACTGATTTCAGGGTGGACATGATATCCACTATGCCACCTACCTGCCCCTACAAGAGAGATAAGAATAGATAGAATAAAAGGTAGCTTTAATGATTAATTATAATTCAATTGATTGAATACCCAGAATGGTGCCAGGTTCTGTTGGGAGAGATACTGTACAAAGTTTGGGTAAGAAACAATTCCCACTAAGTCACAATCTAGGGGGGAAGTTGGGATACAAACATGGGCAAGTATAATGCACAGTATTTATTGCACAAAAAATTACTGGATAGCTGAAAACCTAAATACATTAGAGAGCTAATAAGCAAAGTGTATAAAGCCTGAGGAAGAAGAAGGTGGGGGAAGGGAGAGGGAGAGGGAGAGAGAGAGAGAGAGAGAGAGAGAGAGAGAGAGAGAGACAGAGAGAGACAGAGAGAGAGAGAGAGAGACAGACATACAGACAGACAGAGAGGGAGACAGACAGAGAGAGAGAGAGACAGAGACAGAGAGACAGAGACAGAGACAGAGACAGAGACAGACAGAGACAGACAGAGAGAGAGAGAGAGAATGAGAATCAGGAAAGTCTTCCTAAAGGAGGTAGTATTCCAGTTGGGTTTTTTACATTGATGGTAGAAGAACATTCCAGCTATAAGTAATAAATAGGATGTGCAGTGGCCTAAGAAATTAGGTCCTGTTAGGGCAGAGTCAGTGTATTTCCTATATAACATATATGGAGGAGCCTAATCTGAGATAAGACTTCAAAGGTACAGAAACCTGCTCAGAAATAAACCTTCTGAGACTCACCTCATCTGCCAGCCTGGTATACTTACTGATCAGGGGCTTGCCAGAGAGTTTATTTTGATTTCAGCAAAGCTTCCAAAAGTGTTTCTCATGAGGTTTTGTACAGAAGATAGAGAGGTATCAGCTGATGATAATACAGTCAAGTGGATTTGGAACTGATTAAATGGTAAGACCCAAGAGAATTATTATTTATCCTTCTATGGAGTTTAGATCAGCTAGGTGGTATAGTGGATAGCTTGCCAGGGCTAGAATCAGACAGACTCGTCTTCCTGAGTTCAAATCTGACCTCAGATACTTACTAGCTGAGGGATCCTGGGCAAGTCATTTAATTCTGCCTCACTTTCCTCATCTGCAAATAAGCTAGAGAAGGAAATGGCAAACCACTCCCATATCTTTGCCACAAAAACCCCAAATGGGATCATGCAGAGTTGGACATGACTGAAACAAGTGAAAGTTTGGAAGGAGGTCTCTGGGTACTCTGAGGGGACCTAGCTGTGGCCCTATGCTGTTCACATTTCTAGATATGATTTGGACAGATGCATAGAGTATGTTTGTCGTGTCTCAGTCAGTCAACAAACATTTATTAAGCTCCTACTATATGCTAGGAACTGAGCCGAGCACTGGGAATAAAAGAGTAGTAGTCCCTTCCCTCAAGTTGCTCACAGTCTAATTTGGGGGAGACCATGCAGATTGTTTTATACAAACAATATAGTAGTAGTCTCTCAGTAACCGAGGATGACAATTGTCTTTGTGCGTTTTCATCTATGATAGATGAGTGTGCACAAAGACACTTGTGTGTGAAGGAGATTTAAGTGGAAAAGTCGATGCACAGAGACAGTCCCACTCTCTCGGCGTTGGAAGCCTGGGTCCAGTGGCACGAAAAATCGTTACACCTGGAGACTTCCTCAGCTGCATTGGATGGCCGTGTTGTCCTTTGTGCCCCAACATGCCCTGAGCACTCCACAGTGCTTTGCTGCATCGCCCTCTTAGCCGTTGAACCTTCTTATTGGTGTCTAGGATAAATTGGTGATGATCTTAGAGGGAAGGCACCAAGATTAAGGGGGATTGGAAAAGTTGTCCAGTAAGGGTTACAGATGGCACCAAGCTGAGACAGTTAGCTAACATGGGTTGTCATGCAGGGTCCAGAAAAATAAATTGGCAGGTTAGAACCCAATACATTTAAGAGAGACAAATGTTAAGCCTACAGTTAGAT
The DNA here is from genome assembly GCF_027887165.1 of Monodelphis domestica. Classification (NCBI taxonomy): domain Eukaryota; kingdom Metazoa; phylum Chordata; class Mammalia; order Didelphimorphia; family Didelphidae; genus Monodelphis; species Monodelphis domestica. Next base: position 340,239,920 of record NC_077230.1, read on the forward strand.
TAAAAAAAACCAAACACTTTCACAAGTACAAGATGAAGAATGTGGAGCAAAAGTAATATAAATCAAAGAATTGTTTGAAAAAGATCTTAGTATATTATAAACTCAATTTTGAGTGTACATTGTGAGATGACAGCTAAAAAAAATAATGTGATTTTTAAAAAAAGATGGGATTAACAGAATCCTCGTGTCCAGAACTAAGGAGATGATGGTTCTTCTTTACTCAGATCACATCTAGAATATTGTGTTCCATCCTGGTCACCTCATTTTAGAATGGACATTAGTAAAAGTTAGCATTTAAACAGGTTCTTTTAGATTTGCAAAACACTCTCCCTGTTGATCTCTTTTGATCCTCACAACATTGTGAGGTAGGTGTTAATATCATCCCCATTTTACAGCTGAAGCAACATAAGTAAGCCCTCGTCCAGTGGTGTTCAGATAGAAGTGGGGGCCACCATCTGCACTGAAGGATCTCTGTGGTCACTATATTGACTTCATTTTAAAAACGGAAGATTGTTTTTATTTCTTTTCCCAAGTATTTCCTAATTACGTTTTAATTTGGTGAGGACAGCCTAGGCAGTGTTATGATATTTGAGATCTCTGCTTTATAGTGGCCAGAAGAGGTCAGCCAAGATGGTGAAAGCCGTTGGCCCTGCCACAAAGCTCTGTGGCCAGGCGTTTCTGCTATTTGGGCCAGAGTTTCTTCCTTTGTAAAATGAGATCCTAATATACTCCACGTGTGTATGTGTATTTATATACATGTGTATGTACACAGAAACATACACACAAATGTGAAGACGCACAAACATTTGTGCGCACATATACATATATGTGTGGATTTATAGATAGTCACATATAGTCTATGTGGAGATATACATGTATGTATTCATATATCGGGGATTAGATATACATATTATACTTATACACATTGTACATATGTATACACACAACTTATGCAATTATGTGTGTATATTATACTTCTATACATATACCACACACATACATACAAATATGCATGTTTATGTGGTTATAGTTAAATATGTATTCACACATAAATGTGTGTACATACGTGTAATTACCTGTGTTTATTGTAATTCTACGATGCACACACACACACATATCCTGGGTGCTTGGGAGCACCAAATGAGATGGTACAGGTGGGAAGAACTGAGGAGAACTAGCAGCTACAGTTTGCCAATTCCACCAGATGTCTTTTTGCTTTGGTTTTTTAGTGGATGTGGGCTGTCACTGGTCTGGGGAGTTCCTGATGAGGGAGTGGCTTCTGCCAATGTAGACCGACATTTTCTGCAATTTTTCAGACTTAGATTTTGCCCCTGGTCACCCTGCAGCCACTGTGTGTGAGAGACAGGATATATAAGGGACTTTAGAGGCCATCAAATCAGACGTCTTCATTTTACAAATGAAGAAACTGAGGCAGAGAGAAGCTAGGGGGTTCTTCCTTTCAGGGTCACCCAGCCACAAAGGTCTGCTGTCTATCCTTTATCTAACCCTGCTTCTTGAATCTCCACTTCCAAGGGGATCAGAACCCACAATTTCTCCTCGGAAGTTACTGTGGCAGAACATCGGGTGGCGTGCTTCCCTCTTTTCAGCCAAAACTTCCAGCATGCAGATGGAGAGTGCTAATGCATTAATCTGTTCACTGGTGCCAGTTACCCTTAGAAAGGCAGGTTGTTCATTTTGGGTTGGGATTCTGTTCCTTCCAGATTCCTCTTTCCCCTCTGAAAATCCCTCTTGCTGCTTAGGGGAAAAAAAGAGAGAAACTAGGGAAGGAGCCAGGTGCCTGTGGGGTGATCAGGATGAGTGACATCATGTGAATGTCCCACAGGCCGGAGATGAGACACAGGTAAGGAAGAAGGACTGGCAGTCCCCACAGCGTACAGTCAGAGGATTTGGAGAGGCCATTCTAGTGCGACTCCTCTATTTTATAGAGAAAGGATCTGAGGTCTGGGGAAGGTGAGGAGTGACTTAATAATGATGACAGCCAGCATTTGTAGAACACCTGCTCTGGCCCTGGTACTGTTCTAAACACTTTTCAAGCTGAGATCTCATTTGACCCTCATAGAAATCTTGGGAGGTAGGGGCTATTATTCCCCTCATTCTACAAGTGAGGAAACTGAGGCAGACAGAGATTAAATGAGCTGCCTAGAGTCACAAGTGAATATGAATTGGAACTTGGGTCTTTTGACTCCAGACCCAGTGATCTATCTTCTAGGCTACCAGCTGCCCCATTCTTAAAATAAGGTTTTCAAACACATAAACTGAGATCCTTAAGATGACAAAGGGAACCAATTACATCAAAATATCAAAAAATAACAAGTTTATGGACCTCAGAGGAAGAGCCCCCCCCATCACCCCCAATGAATGCTAGGCTAAAAGGTTCTGATTCAAAGTTTCCCTTGTAGGTCTCTAACCAAAAAAAGACAAGCCTGCAGAGAAGAGAGCCACATATAATCCATAACGGTGATAAGCTGTTATCATTGCCCTCAGGGAGAGGATCAGACTCAAAAGCAGAATAGTTTTGCAGAAAGAACTCTGGATCTTGAAATCAAATGATCTGTTCATTTCCTAATCTTCCAGCTGCATTATGCCAAGGTTAAACTGTCAGTTAAATGCCCTCTGCCTGAGTTTTCCCATCTGTAAAATGGGTATCATCATAACATCTACTTCCCAGGGTTTTCATAAGAAAGGATCAAATGAGATAATAAGTGCAAAGTGCTTTGTGCAGTGCCTTATACATGGCAGGTACTCTTCCTTATTCTTTCTTTCCCTAAAATCTGTCTGATAACATAGATGTCCCACTCAGTTTTCAGGGGCTCCCACTGCCTATAGCAGGATGTCTAAATATCTGTTGTGTGGTTCAAACAGAGGCTTCAGAGTCAGAGAACCTAACTTTTAGCTTGGGCTCAGCTTCTTATTACCTTTGTGATCACGGGCTAGTCACTTGACCTCTTGGGCCTCAGTTTCCTCATTTGTAAAACAAAGGGGTTAGATTACATAACCTCTGAATGGTCCCTTGCAGCTTTAATCTTTTAATCTATGGTCTTGGTATTGAAAACCCCCCGAATCTTGGTCTTTTCTATTTCCCCCATTTTTTAAGCCATTACCTTCTGTCTTAGTATTGACTCCAAGGCAAAAGAGAGGTAAGTGATAGGAAATGGGGTTTAAGTGATTCACCTGGGGTTCCACAGCTAGGAAGTGTCTGAGATCACATTTGAACCCAGGACCTCACTCACCTTGTCTTTTAGTGCTACCCTTTGTCTGATTTCTAGGCAAATGGGTCTCCTTGCTCATCACCGAATATAGCCCTTGCTTTCTAGCCCCCATGTCTTTACTCATTTCTCTTCCCTGTATAAGTCATTTGATACTTTTTGGGGTTCCTCTGTCGTTGCTCTTCTTACATTTTTCTCTAAACCCAGAATGTCCGTCTTTCTCCAATCTGCAACCAGTTAAAAATCTGACCAGCTCTGGTGCCATCTCCTTTGGGAATTCTTCCCTGATTTCTTCTGCTGCAGTTGGAAGTGAGCTCTCCTTTCTCTGTGCCCAGAGCACCATATTCTCCCTTTCTGATGGAGCTTGCCACATTTCACTTTGCTGAGTAATTCAAAGGATCATCAAATTTAAATGTGGGAAATCATTTCTTTCAGAATTCTTTTATCCACTTCTTCACAGTGGACAATCAGTAACTACTCTGCTTTCATTGCGTAGAGCATCTGTATGTCTTCTATCAAAGCTATCTCCAAGATATCCTGACTGGGAACTAGGATTTGACTGAACCCAGGTTAATAGGGGTTTCCCTGGCTGGGATCCTCAGTCATTATGCTTTTAGGCATCAGCTTTTAGTAGAAGGAGGCAAATGTAGAGACTGCAAGAGGGCGTTTGGTGTGGAAAACCACATTTATTCCTTACATTTTAGATTGTGTATTTCAAAGGGTCATAGGATGTAAATGTCAAAGAGTATTTCTTTCACACTCCTCATTGGTCATATGGGGAAACTGAGACCTTGGATGGTGAAGGGACATGTGCAAGATGATACAAGTAGTAAGTGCAGAGTCAGGATTTCAAACGGAGCTTTCTCACTGCATATCCCTTATATGCTTCTGTCTTACCCCTCTTCTAGACTATGAACTCCCTGAGGTCAGGGGTTGTGTCTGAGTCATCTTTGTGGTATGTATTATAGATATTAACTCACTTGATAATGCTAATATCATTCACTTCCTTTCTCTTTTCTCTCTTATAGCCAATAAAAAGAAGGAGAAGGAACGGCCTGAGATTTCACTCCCTTCTGATTTTGAACACACAATTCACGTTGGATTTGATGCTGTTACTGGGGAATTCACGGTGAGTCCCAGAGAGGGACCCATGTGGCCTCTTTTCTCTTTCAGGTTTGTGTAGACCCACCTCTAACTTCTGTAAATACATTGAGTGCTGAACCCTAACCGGTGTCTTTACCTCATATCTCAATTGCTCATATGGAAGAAGACTTCAACTTGCTCTACTTGCTCCAGGAGACACAACCAGGAGCATCCGGTAGAAATTGTAGAGGCACATTTAGGTCTGTTCTAAGCAGAAAAGCTCATTGATACTTAAAGGACCACAGAAGTAGAATGGGCTGCCTTGGGGTCATGAGTCTGCCATCCTTAGAGGCTTTCAGATAGACTCAATGCTGACCTATAACTCTGTGATTCAAAGGTGGCACTAGAGAGCCTCTGACTCTGAGGTCTCTTCCAGGTCAGAGACTCCCAGATTCTGTCACCAGCTATCACTCTTGGAGAGACTTCTTCTCCCTCACTTTCCTCCCATCTCTCCCCTCCTCCCCAAATCTGCCTGTAGCCAGGGTAGAACTGATTTGTATGGGAGAAATGTAGAGGTGAGAAAAAACATGGAACTTTGGTATGGCAGAAGGAGTGCTAGACTTGGGGTCTGAAGACCTGGTTCTGAGTTCCCATTCTGCCATTTCTCAAGCTTTCTAATTAGACAAGTCACTTTACTTGTCTGTGCCTCAGTTATCTTATATTTGAAATAGGGATAATAATTCTTGCCATACCTCCCCCTTTGGATAGTTTTGAGATTTCTGTGCAATGAGGAGGATGCAAATATGCATTTTAACCTGTTTACCTCAGTTTCCATCATTCCAAAATGGGGCTAATAACAGCACCTACCTCCCAGGGTTGTTGTGAGGATCAAATGAAATAATATTTGTAGAGCACTTAGCACAGTGCCTGGCAACATAGTAGGCATTATATATATATATATAACAATAATGATAATTATTATTATTTTATGAATATAAAATACCTTCTAGATGAAAGACAACTTGGTCCAGTGCTTAGGAGCCTGGGTTTGGAATTAGGAAGACTCTTGCTTCTGACACATACTGCCTTGGTGACCCCAGACTATTTAATTTTCCTCTCAGTGTGCTTAGCAACTCTCTAAGAGTAAAAATGATAGAATTAATCCATCAGTAAACATTTATTTAAAGCCTATTGTGTGCCAAGCACTGTGCTAAATGCTGACAATTCAAAAAGAGGCAAAATACAATCCTTGCCCTTGAGGAGCTTACAATCTAAAGAAGGAGCCAAAGCATAAATAAATATATGAAGGAAGGTATGTATAGGATAGAAGATTTCCAATGGTGTCTTCAAAATAGGAGCTCCTCCAGACCTAGGAAATCGCAGCTCTGGAATAATAATAATAATAAAGCTAATACTTATGATAGTAACAAGAACAAAAATGATGTAGTTATGAATCTGGCTTTGAATCCCAGCTTTGTTGCTTATGTGACTTTGAGTAAATGATTTAATCTCCCTGGCCTCCAAGCCTCCTCATGTGTAAAAGAGGGAATTAGGTTGAATGATTCTTAGGTTCCTTTCTACCTCTAAATCTATGATTCGGTGGCCCTAGAAATGAGAAAATAGAATGTCAGAGCCCAGAAGTTCCTTAGAACTTAAAATATCAGAGTGAAAGTGACCCGAGATTAGAGATGGAGAAAGCATTAATAAGTGCTTACTATGCGCCAGGCACCATACCAAGTGCTGGGGATACAAATAAAGCATTCTAAATACTTCTAGCCCTCAAGGAACTTACATTCTAATGGACGAATGGGATGGTGCAAAAGGGGGATGAGTGGGTATGCTTGGTGCCATGACTGGGATACCTGGCAAATTCTATAGATGCCTAAAATAAAGCAAGTTAAGGTAGAAACTGGCTTGTCAGAGCCCAGGACAGTTTCAGGGCAGAGTTCAGTTTTCCAGGAGAGAGGAAGCACCACTTGGAAGTGCTTCAAGAATATAGACTAGTAGAGCTTTGAGAGTCAGTAGAGCTTTGAATGTATGTGCAGGAAATAATTTATTACAATGCCCTCGTTTTATTGATATAGAAACTTGAGAGGGCAAATGATTTACCAAAGGCATTTCAGTAAGTTAATTAGCAGAAGCAGGACGACAAGCCAGGTTCCATGACTTCCAATCCAGTGGTTTTTTCCCTTTTCAGGCTGAGCTCAGGTTCTCAGTGAACAAAGAAAAAGTCAGAGGGAAAAGTATTGACATAATTGCTATCTTCAAGTATTTTTAGAACTGTCATGTGAAAGAGTGATTACACTTCTTCTGCTTTGCCTCAAAGGACTGAAATAGGAGCAATGGGTGCAAGATTTCTTGTGGCCGATTTTGGCCATGAGCCCAGAAAAAACTTCATAAAAGCAGAACAGACTTCCTTCTACTGGAGATTTTTAAGTAGAAACAGAATAGCAAGATATAGATCAAGTGATCATTTATTAAGCGCCTACTCTGTGCATGACATTGTGCTGATTAATAGCTTAATAGCAGGGATAATTGCTCAGAAGGTTCAGAGATTCCAGGAGGCACTGCATCCTAGCTTTGCTTCTGTTGAATTGGATGATTTGAAGTGGGCTTCAGTGTCTTCCTTTATAATATTTGCCAATAGGGTATTAGGGGATGTATTCCTGTTTTAGGGGGAAGGGAGTATATGCGATCCCTCTTGGGATCTCATCTAACTCAGAGATTGATTCAAGGATGGTCCCTCCACTAGGGAAGTGGAAATATTTTCAATAAAGAGAATTGAGACAGAAAGAGGTTTTTGTTACAACCTCCTATAACCAGGGAATTAAATTCACCAAAACAGCAGCAAAAAATTAGCTCACATTTTTGTAATTTATAGAATAGTTTCTTATCAATAATCAGTGGAGATAAGAAACTTGGGCCTTTTGATTCCATGCCTTAGTGGACTTTCCTTTGCATAGAATTGTCTTTCACATTCTATATTATAAAAATATATACATACATGTACATATATATAATGTATATCATCTATATTATAATTATGTTAAATATAAGAAGTGAGATCTAGCTTCTAAATGCAGTTGGCTCTAAAATGAAGAGAATGTCTGAGCTAGACCCAGCAGGACCCAGAGCCATAGCAGAGAATGGTGGGAACCTAGAAACCTAGAATAACCTTAGAATGGACCCCATAAGGGTCATTGGTCATAATTTGTATGTGAACAATAGTTCTTTCTACACCCCCAGAAGTGGCCATTATTCTCCCACTTCTAGGCAGGGAATGAACTTAGGTTCTGGATGAGGATGTATCATAGGATGCTCTAGAGCTCTAGAGATTATCTTGTCCAGATTCTTAATTTCAGTTATTAGGAACTGAAGACCCAGAAAGATTATATGACTTGTCCAAGGTCACAAAAAGTAATAAGATTCAGAGCTGGGATTTGAACCCAGATTTGACTGGGACTGACGCCAATACTCTTTTCTTCGCTACATTATATGGTTCACAAAGTTCTTTCCTCATTAGACTTTTAATAGATATGATGATTCTGGTAAGTTAGGTAGAATGGTAGTGCTCAATTAGATAGCAAAGTGGATAGAAGGCTGGGCCTGGCATCAGGGAAAAATGAGTTCAAATCCAGCCTGAGGTACTTACCAACTGTGTGACCCCTAGGCAAGTTACTTAACTTCTGTGTGCCTCAATTTCCTCATCTGTAAAACAGTGGTGATAATAGCACTGCCTTTCAGAGTTCTTGTATCAAATGAGATCAAAAAAAGAAAAAAAATTATTTTATATTCTTAAAAAAAAATGCTGGCTCAATGGATTGACAGCCAGGACTAAAGACAGGAGGTCCTGAATTCAAAATGGATTCCTAGCTATGTAACCCTGGGCAAGCCACTTAACTCCCATTGTCTAGCCCTTCCCACTCTTCTGCCAATACACAGTATTAATTCTAAGTACTAATTCTAATTAATTCTAAGATGGAAGGTAAGGGCCTTAAAAATAAATAAACAAATGTTAAAATGCCACTGTCCTCTTACCAATGAATTCCTTCTCCTGCCCCAAAGACCCCTCTCTTGTACCCAAAATGTACTGTTAAACTAAATGAACAAATCTTGCCATCATCTCTTATAGGGGATGCCAGAACAGTGGGCCCGCTTGCTACAGACTTCCAACATCACCAAATCCGAGCAGAAGAAAAATCCCCAGGCTGTGCTCGATGTGTTGGAATTCTACAACTCCAAGAAAACCTCCAACAGCCAAAAGTATATGAGTTTTACAGGTAGGTGCAGGTGTGTGTGCCGACATGTGTATCAAGCCATTCTTCTGCCATAATGACTAAACATTACTTGTGTGCCCATCACTGGCTAACTTTGTTGCATACAGAGACTAGACCTTCTATTTCATTGTGGTGGGGAATTCCCAGATGATGAAATTCTCTCTGTCCATCCACTTTCTCTTGGCAGAGTTGCCCAGGGCACCAGGAGGTAGTGAAAACACAGATCTTACACATATAAGATAGCATCCAAATTAATTTATTTCAGCAGTACTTTATTTAGACACCTGTTCTGTGCCAGGTGGGAGAGATAATAAAGATGGAAAATGACACAGTTCGTGCCCTCAAGGATCTTACAGTTTAGTTGAAGGGATGAGACCTAGCCTCAAAAAAGTGTGATCCAAGGTAGAATGTGATAGGCTTAAGGGAAACGAGTGTATACGTTGAGAGAGATGCTTTCCATCCCTTCTTTAGAGAAGGGTCCGTAAGGGAGTTGGTACCTGATCTGGGCTGAGATGAGATGTCGAGATGTCTAGAGAAGGCACTCCAGATAAGGTGATAGGTAGCTCAAATGCATGGAGACAGGTAAGGCAGGAGACAATCACAGTGAGTCGCTCTGTTTGAAAAGAACATAGAGTGTGAGAAGCCTGGAAAAGTAGGTTGGACTTTCTAGGTGGTGGAAAATTTTAAATACTTGGAAGAAGAGTTTATATTTGATACTACTGGCTACATATTGACTTAGATAACCACAAGTAAACATTATCTATGTTGTATTATAGTTTTATTTATGTTGTTAAACATTTCCTAGTTACATTTTTAAAAAACACTTTCTATCTTATACTAAGTATTGATTCTAAGGCAGAATAGAATTAAAGGTTAGGCAGCTGGGGTTAAGTGACTTGCTCAGGGTCATACAGCTAGGAAGTGTCTGGGGCCATATTTGTACCCAGGTCCTTCTGATTCCAGGCCTGGCGTTTTAGCCACTGTACTAGCTGGCTGCCTCCTGATTATGTTTTAATCTGGTTTAGCCTCATTCAGAAGTTTTGCAGACCTTGATGTTTGACGACTCTGCTATAAGAAATGGAGTGCACCAGAACTATTACAATTTTTTACTTTTTTTGTTGTAATGTAATCATTTCTGAACATTTTGAAGATTTTTTTTGGTGGTTGTGTGAAGGTTGGCTTTGAGAAAAGAGAAGTTAAAGTCAGGGAGAGATCATTTAAATCACATTAGATCAGAATAAGGGGTGATTAGGGTATGAATCATGCTGAATTAAGGGGGGGATAATTTATTTAAATTGCTTACCATATTCCAAGCACTATATTCAATGCTGGGCATACACATACAAAGGAGGTTACCCTCTAATTGAAAGAGACAACATATCTCCTCCCCCCCCAGTACAATTTATTTTCCTTTTCTGAAACATTTCCTTGATGGAGGGAAGAGTGAAAAAGAGAAATAGATGCCACCATTGTTATAGCTTTCTCTGAAGGAGACAGCATATTAACAAATAAAAAAGTTCAGCTCCAGGGAGGATGGAGTGGGCCATAAACCCTAAAAATCCAGCAGTGAGGTAGCTGGCAAAATCAAGGGATCCTTAGATTGCATCAGTTAGTCAGATGCCAGTAATCTGCAGGGTGTGAAAGTTGGACAGATTATAAAGCTTGATAAGGTCCTCCATATCACTAGAAGGAATAAAATTGACTATTCTGATATCATTCATGCCATGTGAGGTATCGAGCTTTAAATGTGGTCTCTGGGCAGCACAGATTGGGAAAAGAAGGAGGAGAAGGTCAGGAGGGAAGAGTACCTCTGCTGGTGATGGGGGGTGATGATCCTGATGGATTCTGGGATAGACCAGGGCTGGAGGAAGGAGACCAATGAGAGTGGAAGGCAAGGGGAGAAGTATGCCCCCCAGTGGTATGGCAGCCACTGGAGTGGAATGGAAGAGCCAGATACAAGAAATGTAATTAAGGTTTGACAGGACTGGATTGGATAAGTAGAGGGCGAGGAAAAGAAGTTACCCAAGTTAACTCCAAGGTTTTCAAACCTGAGGATGGGAAAGATGGGGTTGCTCTGAAAAGAAAGGACAAGAAGGACAGGTACAGAGGGGAGGATGTATTCTGCCTGGAACATTTTGGTTTTAAGGTGTTGGCAGGAAATCCAGGTGGAGGATGTCCAGGAGGTAACTAGAGATGATAATTGAATGTGAAAAGGAGGACAGATATAGAAAAGTACCTTGAGGGGATGGGAATGTTGTAGATTGTCCAGGGACTGAGAAGAGAGAAAGGAGGAAAAGGCTAAGAACACAGCCTTGGGGGATGCCAGTACTTTGGGGTCAGAAAGATGAGCATAAATTATTGAAGAGAGGCCAAAAAGTAAAGACTTGACAAAGGGGGAGGAATGGGGAGATAACTGTGTCCCAGAAGACAAAGGGAGGAGAGAATATGAAGTCAAGTTAAGTCAACAAGCATTTATTAAAAGGTTATATTCTAGGCACTGTGTTACATAATGGGGTTGTAAATAGAAGCAAAAGCAAGCCATTGGTGAACATTTATTAAGATCCTCCTATATGCCAGGCACCATGCTAAGTGCTGGGAATACAAAAAGGCAAAAGATAACCCCTGCCCTCAAGGAGCTTGCAATCTAATAGGGAGGATAGCATGCAAACAATTATGTACATACAAGATAAATGCAGGGCAACTTGGACATAACCAACTGAGGAAAAACTCTAGTATTGAGGGGGACTGGGAAAGTCTTCTTGCAGGTGGGATTTTTAGCTGGGATTTGAAGAAAGCCAGAGAAATGAGGAGGGAGAGAATTTTAGACATCTAGAAAGAAGAAGTGCAGTCTCCTACCAGAAGAGATGTCAAGTAGAATTAGAACTGAGAGAAGCCAGGAGATTTGGTGATTCAGAAGTCATTGGTAATTCTGGAGAGGGAACCTTCAGTTGTTGGGAGAGACAAGTCTAAATTACAAAGGTTTGAGGAGTCAGTAGATGGCTAGAAAGCGTAAACAATAAATGTAGACTTTATAGCAATCATAGGGAAGAGAGAGACAGAATGAGAGCTTCCGACAGGAGGCAGGCAGTCTAGAGAAGCTTTTTAAAAGGAGGATTGAAGAGACCTGAGCACATTTATGGCTATCTGCAAGCCTTTATTAATGTTTACTATATGCTCTGCTAAGCAATGCAAAGAAAGAAAAAACAGGCTCTGCCCTCATGGACCTCATAGTCTAATTGGGGAGAGAACATGCAAAGTCATCTATATAAGCATAGAATAAAATGGACCATGCGAGAGGGAGACTTTTTAAGGTAAGAGGAAGAGGACTGGATTGATGTGGCAAAGCCTCATCATTGGAAGAGGTGAGCACAGGGGAACAGTTGGAGGGCATAGTGGTCAACAAAGAAAAATGGGGTACTACCTCATCCTCTGAGGTAGAAGGTTGGAATGGTTAAGGATAGAGACTGAAGATGCAGTAATCTGCTGAAGGCTAGTGTGAAGAGGCTGCCATTTGCCAAATCTTGTCCATTCTATATTTATTCCTTTCTTTCCACTCATATGACCACTACCCTTATTTAGTCTCGCATTACTTCTCTTGGACCATTGTATTAGTTTCCTTATTTTACCCTAACTTACGTCTTTCCCCTTTTCTAGTCCATTCTTCACTTAGTTGTCAAATAACATTCCCAAAGCTTTGGGCTTTAGAAATATTATTCTTCTCAACAAATTCTTGTGAGAGGCATTGCATACAAATTCTGTTTGTCACAGACACATATTTATAGCCATAGCTATCTCAATCTATTTAATTTGACCTGGTATCTCTTAGGTACTTAATAAATGCATATTCATTATTTGGAGGTATCTGTAAGGACTTCTTCCCCGGAACGTCTGGGTTCTAGACCCTTTGGCATATACTTTAGTATTTTAAAGATGTGCTATAACCTGTGCAGATTGTAATCCATCCAGGCTTTGAGTCCAGGAGTTTGAAGCCTTTTATTGGGGGGGGGGGGCGGAGATGCAGTTACAGATCCCTTTGGCAGTCTTAAGTGTATGGCCTCCTTCTCAGAACAATGCTTGTAAATGTGTAAAATAAAATCCATAGGATTGTAAGTGAAATTGATTATATTGAAATACAGTTGTTAGGACAGCTAGATGGCTCAGTGGATAGAGAACTAGATCTAGAGATGGTGGTGGTGGTCCTGGGTTCAAATTTAACCTCAGAGACTTTATAGTTGTGTGACCCTGGTCGAGTTACCTAAATCCAATTGTCTAGCCCTTACCAGTCTCCTTCCTTGAAATTACTATTTATTATTGATCCTAAGACAGAAGGTAAGGATTTAAAAGAAACCAGAGTTGTCAAGATATAAGAAGTCTAAGGATCCCAAGTTTAGATCCCCTGTCACTGTTAGTCTTTGTGCATAACCGTGGCCAAGAGCATCACCCAGGATTCAGTCCTCTGGTGATAAGCCTCCCTCAGTTTAAGCTTGCTCTGGGATAATGGACATATTTTATTTCTAGGATCATAACTAAAGACTCCCCAGCTAGCTTGAGCTTCACCATCTTAGCTTGAGGACCCGTGATCATCTCCACAACTCAGTGAAGCATTAAAGTGACCTGAGACATTATACAGTTCAAGAGATTTTAGATGTCCTGTTGGATTCTAATCCCTTCATTTTATAGCTGAGAACTCTGTAATTGGGATGGCTTTGCTCTGGTCAGCCAGTGAGGGAGTATTAGTGGGATCTGATCTTCGAATTTTAGAGCAGAAATAATTTGCTTTTAAATAAAACTTGAATCATTATTCTGAAGGGTCCAGCACATTTCCTGAAAAGATGTCTGATAAGCAAAGTTTTTCATGTGTGCTTAGAAGCACAGGAGGAGGTATTCTAACAACAAGGGGAAACTGACAAACTATTCTGATACCTGGAAGTTGTAGAAGTTTGTAGGCATGTTTCAGAGTGCTTTCAAATACTTTATTCTTTGGGGGAGGAGGAGTTGGCAGGGATAGTGCCTTGTAGTAGAAAGAACCCTGAATTAGGATATGAGAAAATGTAGATTTAAGTCCCTGCTCTACTACTTACTCTCTGTTTGACCCTGGGCAGTTCTCTTTCAGTCTCAGTTTCCTCATCTCTAAACTGGGGATAATGAGGGGATATTTTACCTCCCAAGGCTATTGATTCAGTCCTTTCAGTCAGATCTAACTCTTTGTGATCCCATTTGGGGTTTTCTTGGCAAGGACACTGGAGTGGTTTGCCATTTCCTTCTCTAGCTCATTGGACAAATGAGGAGACTGAGGCAAATAGGTATACCTGATTTGCCCAGGGCCACACAAAGTTATAAGTGCCTGAGGCTGAATTTGAATTCAGGTGCTTTATCTATTGCACCATTCAGCTGCCAAAAGCACTTTATACAAGTAAGGATTTGTTATTATTTCATACTTCAAGTGAATTGGGTAGGGCAGTTATTATCCTGTACTTGTCCATATGACAGACAAGGAAACTGAGGCAGAAGAGTGGTAAAATAATGCACACAAAAGTCACACAGATCTTAACTAAAGAAGAAGTTGAGCCTTATATCAGTTCTCTTCCCTTGTGACATTCTTTCTTAACTCATTGCTAAGTGTACCAGGGAACTATGGTGGCTTAGAGTTGGAAGGGATCCACTCGAGAGCTCATTCATTATCTCCTTGGGACTCTCCTTTCTTGAGTAGATCTTGTTCTGTTTTCTCTAAGGTGCCTTTGAGATGCCAGCTTCTCTGGGAAAAAACCCAGCCCTAAATGGGCTCTTGCTGCAGGGACAAATATGATGGCCAACTGACTGTGCTTTGATAAATATAATTGGGAAGTCCATGCTTAATGACATTCCCTGTGGTGAGCTGGGCTGGTTCAGGCTCTTCCAGGTCAAAGAAAAATGCACAGATGGTAGGTTAATAACAACTCATATTTCTATATAGTTTGAAGGTTTAACCAAGTACTTTCCTCACAATGACCCTGGCAAGTTATTAGCGCAAATGTTTTCCCCATTTTGTTGATAATGAAATTGAGATTCTGAGAGATGGGAAGAGGCTAGGTTTTGATTAGGCAGCTAGCAAATGAAACCTGGGATGATGGAGCCACCACCAGCTCCTATTCCATGGAAGGTGCCCCCAGACAGGCTATGCTTCTTTAGGAAGGTTCCTAGGATTCTCAGCTCTGGCTCTACAGACCCTATTTGACCAAGGACATGCTTGGCCAATCCTAGTATCCCCATAATCAGAGAGGGGAGCAGTTGATCTGTGGAGCCCGGGAGTAGCAACCTTGCCAATATTCCTGGGGAGGGCACCAGTTTCTTTCCCACTCTGAGGCTGTTGATCCAAGGAGGGAGAGTACAGCTTTGGGCTATATTGTGTAGGCTGACCCATTATCCTGGAGTGGTTGAGCTGTGTCTTCTGAAAGAAAAAAGAGCACATTGAATGTAAATGTAGAAGTGTGTTCTGTAAGGTATGGTTGACCACAGAAGGATACCATTTGAAAAAAATAATGGACTGGCTTACTGTTTGTATTGATGTACTCACTGCTTCATAGATTCTTGCTTCATTGTGGAAAGAAGTAGCTTGGAACTAGATTTTCTTATGAAAGGAATTGGGGCTTTGGGGTCCTGTGGGTTTAACTTATGAATGAGGAAAGTGCTAAGAGTTGGAAAATGTTTAGTTTAGACTTCCTGCTTTCTGATCATATCAGTACAAAGCGTCCCTTCTCAAATCCTTCATGCCTGGGATTTAGATGAATCCTAAGAGTGTTCGAACAGGAAGGGACCTTGGAGGTTTAGGGTTTTTTTGGTCCAACCCCTCCTCATCTCACAGAAAGGGAAATAGAGGCCCAGAGAGGAATGTCATAGTTAAAGTCAGTGATTAAATGACATACTTGGGAATAGAACCCAAGCATCCTGACTGTCTGCCTCCTCCCACTGCTGTGCACCCTCTAAATAACTCACAGCTGTTCGTGGGATCTGAGATTCCATACTGTTGAAATGGAGTGGTTTTGCAAAATAAGGAATAAAAGTCAGGTTCTGAATCCCAAATGTCCAGGACTTTTTTGAGCTGAATCATGTTCTTGCTACCCACCCCCTACTCCCAGTAGGAATGAAAATCCCTGACATTTGTTCATCACTTTCCCATCTGTTATTCTCATTTTATTGGTGGACTGGATCCTCAGAATGACCTATGAATTTCATAGACAAGATTTTTGTCTTCGTTTACCTGTTAGCAAATTGATGGGGGCAGCTAGGTGACTCAGTGGACACAGAGATAGGCCCATAGATCAGAGATTCTAGGTTCCAGACATTTCCTAGCAGTGTGATGCTGGGCAAGCCACTTCACCCCCATTGCCTTGCCCAAGAAATTAAGGTTCAGGGACTTGATTTACTCAAAGTCACCAGACTCTGTAGCAGAACAAAGCTCATAATAACAATAACTCCTATTTCTAGAGCATTTCATTCCTTACTAAAGCATTTTACATAAATTATCTCATTGAATTGCCATAACAGCCACATGAGATAGGTACTACAACTATTATTCATCTTCACTTTATAGATGAGGATACCGAGGTTCAGAAAATGTAAAAGATCTACCTCTAGTCACACAACTAGTTAGTGTCAGAGGCAATGCCAGAACCCAATTTTTTCTGACCCCAAGGGCAGCACACTATCCATTCTCCATCATGCTGCACCTGACTCCTAGTCTAGGGTTCTTTACCTTATCCTGCCTTGCTGCTAAACATAATCCTCTTGGTATAAATAATGATTCATTCCTGGGAGAGGGTCTCATGATGATGTTAATAACTTACATTTCTGTAGTGCTTTTAAGCTTACCTAATTCTTTCCTCACAATAGGAAGAATGCAAATTCATAGGATCATAGGAATTGAGGTGGGGAAGTCCAAGCTTGTTCTTTTAAAGATGAAACACGTAAGGCTCAGGGGAATGACCATTCCAAGGTCAACCAGGTAGTAAGAGTCAGGATTCAAAACCAGAACCTTAGATTCCAAATCCAGTGTTCTTTCCACCATAGCCAAGTATTATCCCAATTTTGCAGGAGTGGAAACTGAGGCTTAGAGAAGGAAAATGGCACAGGTATCAGTAAGTGGCAGAGAAAGGGCCAAAATGCCCTGATTAGAAGACGAAGTGGTCTGTGCTGGGCTGCCCACGGTGCAGAGCCTTGGGGAGAACAATGACACTCATTTTTGCCAGTAATTGGACAGGACATGATGAATGGCCCTGCTCCAATCTTAGAATAACGAGGCTTGTAAGCTTCATCCCTTCCATCCCTGGGGAGAAGACACGGATGTGGAGAGACTGATTCCAAGGGTGGCTAATCAGACTGGGTCACGACTCATCACTGAAGTCTTGGGGAGGGAGGATGGGTTGACATAAGCCAGGAACTTATGTCCTTGTTCTGTCACCATATTTCCTTCTGAAATTGTTCTTTTGACTCTAAAAAAAATTCTGGGACAATTTTCCCAATACTCAGACAGATCATTTCAGTATTTGCTAGCAGGTGAAGGAAACAGTCCTCTGGGACCAAGAGGTCTTTGACAGTATGATTCATTGGAAAGAATGTTAAGAGTCAAAAGAATTGAATTAGAATTCTGGAGCTTACATAACACTAGCTTAATGATCTTTTCTCATTTATATAAAGGAGAATATAATACTTGTACCATTTATCTACTGTATATAGTCTCTGGATTTACTCTCCCAATCTCTGTACACATTGGCAGTTTGGGTTCTCAGATCTGGCCACCATGAGTTCTAGGGGGTCTTCTTGAGGGATTGGGGAGTTGTTTGTTGAGTATTGGTGCTAGTGAGTTCCCCCTTCCAGGATTATCAGCTGATGTCAATTAGTCAGACAGACAGTATTTGGAAAGGAGTATTTACTTGGGTTGTAAAGAGGAGCAATTAATACAAAACATTCCCCAGAAGTCTGTGAAACATTTTCTCATCAGCACATTGAGAGTCCAGGGAAAAATGGGTTCAAGCTTAGAGATATGTGGTAAAGAGATAATTCAGAGATCCTGGAAGTCTTTTCTTCCCTTCTTGAGAGTTTCTTCCTTCAACATCCTTGATGGATGATGAAGTTTTCCTTAGGCATGAGATAAGTGGTTTTTTCCTTTGGGGCTTTTTGTGGAGCTTTAAATCTACATCATAATTTGTTCCTGGCTCCAGATACAGAAACTGCCATCCCTTATTTTAAGTACCCTGCTAGGACTTTGATGATGGGATGGGAAATCCAAAATCTTCTTGGTTTCTTTAGGGGAGGAGGCAAGGTTCCCTCCTCCCCCAAGTGATCCTTTATCAAGCTGTTGACTGAAATACTCTCTCCTGACTCATTGCTTGCTTGAATCTCTGATTCAAATCCCAGAGGGTGTGACTAACTCCATCCACCAATCCAAACAGATTTCCTGTAGCATCCAAGAGTCCAGACATTGTTCACACCCAGTTTACACCCAGTTCATCTGAGGTATGTTCTCACCTGATAAATGTATCAAGGCGACATAAGTATATATGATACACGAGTATCACAAAGAAAATACTTTGTAAACTTTCAAGTATAATACACATGTGTAAGTTATTACTGTTAACTTTATTTTTTTTTTGGAGTCACTGGTGAGAGTTGGGTGAGATTTGCTTCACTCTGCCTCACTTAAATCCAACTCATATATAAGTCAGGACACAATCCTCATGATGTCATTGGACCTCTCCAAAATTAAGGACAAACAGCAACAGTGCTTATTACAATTGGCCCATTTGGCCCCTCAGAATTTTGATGGGGGTAATGTGCCTTTCTGGTGGTCTAATAATGTCTAAGTCTCCTATTGGCTTTCTTTCCTTACAGATAAGTCGACAGAAGATTACAATTCATCCAACACTTTGGTAAGCCTTTGTTTCCCATTTTAAAACTAGGTACTGGGTATGGGAAATTTCATTCATTCATGAGGGGTTTTGATCTCTTCAAACTGGTAGATGGTTATAATAGGGAATAGAGCAGAGTTTAAAGAAGGACCTGGGGGGATGAGGACACTGAAGATGGTGGGAAGAGGTGAATGTAGTCTGTGCGAACTGGGTTCTAGCCTTGGATCTGCCATTCATTTGATAAGTAAACTTTCTCCTTACTCTGTGACCCAGACGGTTATTTCCCTATCTGTACACTAAGAGGACTGGATTCTGTGACTACTGTGGTCTTTTCCAGTTTGGACCTCCTTTCCAGGTCTAATTCTATGTTCTAAGAGCAGTTCTAGCTCTGATATTATGGTCTAAGGTCCTTTAGACCTATTAATATTTGTTTTTAAGGGTTTTTTCCCAGCTCTGACTTCTTTGTTCCAAGTCTTCTTCTATCTCTGACTTTCTGTGACTTTGAAAACAGGTAGCCTTGCCATGTGTTTAGGAAAGTGGATTGAGGTTATTTAGTGCCATATGGCAGATAGGATGGTACCAACTCAGCAAAATCCCATACTGGGAGCACTTCAGTACCTAACAAAACAGGTAGGCTGTCCAGGTCAGGCTGTGCCAATTCCACTCTTTTGACCTTTTGATATAGCCCCGAATCCCTCTCACTTTCTGTGTCTTATCTATTTATCTGGATATAGATGTTGATATCTATGGATATAGATCTATATCTACTCTTTTTTGAAGGGAAAGAAAGGGAGAAGGGGGGAAGGGAACAAACATTTATTAAATTTAACATAAACTAAATGTGTCCCAGGCAGACATTTAATTAATTCCAGGAGGGAGATAGATGATGCAGTGGATAGAGTGGCAGGCCTCGAATCTGGAAGACTCATCTTCCCTTAGTTCAAATCTGGTCTCAGACACTTCCTAGATGTATGACCCTGGGCAAGTCACTTTACCCTGTTTGCCTGTTCTGTGAAGCAGCAAGGTGTCTGTCCTGATGTCCTTTGCCCAAAGTCAGGCCATGTGAGCAGGATTGCTTGAAGGAAATGGAGTGTGTCTAAGTCTGCCACGTGGAAGGAGGAGGGAGAGCCTCCTGCTTGGCCTAGTCATTGATGAGATGAGACGCTTGGCTCCCCCAAAGGTGGGAACATTGGCCCGGGCAGGCAATCCTTGGGAAGGGTTAGCCTCTGGCTTTTTGAGTCTATAGGCGAATGGTTGGGTCCCCCTCCCCGGGCTAAGTCTTATCCCCACAGAGTGGGGCTGATCTTGGGTTTGCTTCTCACACAGAATGTGAAGAGTGTGTCCGAGACGCCTGCGGTCCCTCCAGTGTCAGAGGATGAAGACGATGAGGATGACGCCGCTCCTCCTCCGGTCATAGCGCCTCGACCCGAGCACACAAAATCCGTGAGTTCTTGAGGGTCTGGACCCAGCCCTTCTGCTGTCCTGTGAATGAGGGGAGGGAGAATATTGAAGGGGAGAGACGGTGCCCTCAGGCACCCAAAGGCTAGGGACTTCCTGGGAGACACTGTTGGTTTTTGCAGCTGATACATATATCCATTCTGTGGCATGTGGACAGAGAACTGACCTCAAAATGTGGAATGTGTAGGGTCAGATCCTACCTCTGATACGAACTGGCCTGTGTGACCCTGAAGTCACTTAACCCTCCCTGTGTTCTAGGTCATTTTTTTTAACCCTTACCTTCTGTCTTGGAAGTTCCAAGACAGAAGAGTGTTAAGGGCTAGGCAATAGGGGTTAAGTGACTTGCCCAGGGTCACAAAGCTGGGAAGTGTCTGAGATGAGATTTGAACCCAGGACCTCCCATCTCTGGGCCTGGCTCTCAATTCACTGAACCACCCAGCTGCCCCCTAGGTAAATTTTAAGAGTATAAATTGTAGAGATGGTGCTGACCTGCATTAGTAGAGAAATTTGAGTTTCCTCTACCAGTGAAATCTCCTGTCTTATCCCTATACTTATCCTTATCTTTATTCTTATAGCTAAAATTCTTTAAAAATGAGTGAAAAAATACAGATTTCATCAGCGGTTGGACTCCTAAACCTCAATTTCTTTATCTGTAAAATGGAGGTAATAATGCTCATATTATCTCTTCTCACAAGGTAGGGGGAGAGGATTTGTACTTTGTAACTAGAGAGATATTATCCAATTATTTCAACTGATCTCTAAAATCATCCATTAACATTATCATTGTCATCTTTTTTGGTTTTTCTTTTTTCAGTTACATCTAGAAAAAAATTTTGATGGTTTTTTTTTTGACATTTTGAAATTCAAATTTTCTTCCCCGCCAGGAGGTGAATAGTCTGATATAGGTTATACCTGTGCTTTCAAGTTATACATATTTTCCATATTCTCATGTCATGAGAGAAGATACATTCAATAGAAATCTTACATCATCATCTTCATAAAGAAGAAATAATAATAATTTGTTGTTCAATAGCATCTGACTTTTTGTGGCCCCATTTGGGGTTTTTTGACAGAGATACTGGAGTGATCTGTCATTTCCTTCTCCAACTCACTTAACAAATGAGGAAACTGAGGCAAATAGGGTAAAGTTGCCCAAGATCACATAGCTAAGAAGTGTCTAAGGCCAGATTCGAACTCATGAAGATGAATTTTTCTGATTCTAAGCCCAGTGCTCTATTTACTATGCCACGTAGCTGCTAATAATAATAAAAAAATAATAATAATAGCTAAATTTTATATAGCATTTACTCTGTGCCAGGCACTGTGCTAAGCATTTTACAATTATTACCTTATTTGATCCTCACAACAACCCTAGAAGGTAAGTGCTATTGTTATCCCCATTTAACATTTGAGGAAACTGAGGCAGGCAGAGATTAAGCGGCTTCACATAGCTAGTAAATATTTGAGGCTGAGTTTAAATTCAAGTCCTCCTGACTACTGGTCCATTGCTCTGGTCCCTGTGCTGCCTAACTGCCTGTAGAAAGTCACCAAAATTTTCAACCGATTCCCAAGAAGTATTTATTGAATACTGCTGAGGGTAAGATGCATTCAAGCCTGGGAAAGTCAGAAAGAGAAATTACTTCATGTTCCTTGCTCTCAAGGTCCCTGTTATACTCTGAAGATAAGACACAGTAATAACATAACCAACTACAACAGAAATCAGAATGTGTTAAGGGGGAGAGGCCCAGAGAAAGTGTCAGGAAAAGCTTGAGCAGAGGTCATGGTGGGATGGGGAGAGGGAATCAAGGAGGGCTTCATGGAGGAAGTTGGGATTTGCATTGTCTTGAAAGAAGGGAAGAATTTCACAAAGCTGAGATAGGAATGGGAGGTTTTGTGGAGGAGTAAGTCTGACCAAATACAAGAAAGGAAGAGAGGGCAGAAGATGATGAAGGAATAGCAAATTTCATGATATAATGGGAAGATTTTGTAATAATAATAGTTAACATTAATATAGTGTTTTTTTCCTCTTTCTTGTTCCTTTTGAGAATATACAATTTTTATTAGGAAGGTGAATTTTATTTCCAATAAATAGTAACAGTATTCCCCCCAAAATGAAACAGTTACTCTCCAGATGTTAGCGCCTGTAAATAAAAGCCACATTGAGCTGGAATAGCAGTTCAAGCATAGGACTGATCTGTTTGGAAAACACTTGCAAGCACCAAACAGATATTCTCTCATTTGATCTTCAAAACAACTCTATGAAATAGGTTCTTTTATTATCACCACCACTTTATGGATGAGGAAACTGAGGCCAGTTGTTTGTTTGTTTTCTAAATAAAGGACTTCCTGACTAGCCAGGTAGCATAGTAGATAAGGTACTAGACTTGGAGTCAAGAAGACCTGAGTTAGAATCCTGCCTTATACACTTAGCTGAATAACCCTATTAAGCCACTTATCCTCTCTCAAGCCTCAGTTTTCTCATCTCTAAAGTGGGGATGATGACAGGACCTACCTTCCTGGATTGTTGTGAGGATCAAAGAGATAACATATTTAAAGTGCTTTGCAAACTTTAACACATGATATATAATAAATGCTGTTTTTACTACCATGATGATGATCATCATCAGCAGCATTATTATTATTGTAGTCCGAATATGAGGGTTTAAATGCTTATTTATGCTACTTGTTACCTGTGTGGTCTTGAGCAAGCCCATCCCATCCACTGGCTTTCGTTTTTCTCATCTGTAAATGTCAGAGAACTGACCTAGAAGGATCTCTCAGGCCTCTTCCCCTTCCAATGGTCATGGACTTGAGTTTGGCTGCTGTGATGAAGAGTATTTGTAGGGAAATGGTAGGAGATAAAGCTGGAAGGACTTTTCATTTATACCTGCCCTGCCCTCTCCCATGGGTCTCCAGCCTTCCTTCCACCAATGTTCTCTTAAGTACTGCCAACACTATTTAGTTTTAGGCTGAAATGAGTCATTCTCATCTTCTCTTGGGAAATGGGTAATCACAGTTCTGCAAAATGTGCTTGAAATTAGCAGCACTGGGCATGTGAAACCATGGAGCATGATGGATGGCATCCTGGGGGATTTATAACCACAGTAGCTCTTATCCACCATTAAACTCTTCATGTGCTCAATATCAGCAGCTCCTCTTTAGCCTTCCTTTTGAGACCTCTAGGGCTTTCAGCTGTGGCAGCCCCAATTCTATTGGCCAGGGAGCCTGGAGTCCTGAAGTCTAGACTAGGCTCTGCCATTCACTCATGGGTATGACATTTGGGACTTTTTCTCTTTGTCTCAGTGTAGAATCACAGAAATTCAGGATCTTGGTACTACACAAATATCTTGGGGCGGTCCAATCCTTAAATTTGATGTCAGAATGTGATGTGGATGCCTGAGAAAATGAGGAATCATTATCAGGAAGGGTGCCTTATTCCTTCTTCACTATTCCTATTTATAGAAACTAATCCCAAATTCAAATCTAGCCTCAGACACTTTCTAGCTATGTGACCCTGGGCAAGTCACTTAACCCCCATTGCCTAGCCCTTACTGCTCTTCTGCCTTGAAACCAATATACAATATTTATTCTAAGACAGAAGGCAAGGGCATTTTATATATATATTAATATATATATACACACACATACATATGTATGTGTTTATATGTATACATATAAATTTTTTGAAAAGTTAAAAAATTTATTGATACTGTAACTTATTAATAAAAAAGGTGTACAGAACCAAATGACACCATTTACTCTTTTCTTTTCCTATAAAATAAATAATGAACAGTCTTAAAAAGTCCTGTAAGTTATACTATAATGTTAATTTCCCCCAAATACTAGAAAATACACACAGTCATGAGATGCAAACAAGAAAATGATTTAGGCATCTGAATATAGGAGAAAGTATTTGTGAATTAGGAGTGGGGAGACTTGGGGGCTCAGCCTTGATATTGCCATTGGCTTATTATGTATGTAACCTTGAACAAGTCACTTCCCTACTGTAAACCTCAAATTTCCTTAGACTTATAAATGTTGGAAATTTCACCATTGGGATATTTCATACTTGGAAAATTTCTTACTGATAGTCTATTGGAATGGGAACCCCATTGGCATGGGAGGTTCCTTCTCTTCCCTTCTTCAGATTACTTTAGGACAGAAACCCTTTGCTGAACAATGGAAAGGACTTTGACCTATGCTTAAGCATAGAACAGGAATTTCTTTGAGTCTTGATTGATTTTAGAATTGATACAATGGAGATACTTGGAATAAATCTCCACCCTATTCAGTCCTAATAGGATTGAGTAAGGGCTGCAGCCTAGATCAAAATTTAATTATTCCAATCTCTACCATACTCAAGTTAACAGGATTTAGAAAGGGCTGTAGCAAAGGAGCAAAGATTTAATCATTTGAAAATATGACCTTCAACAGACATGTGCAAAAGCCAGAAACCTCTGGGCGGTCCTGGGTTAAGCTAGAGCCTCCATTGACAGGGAAATTGATGGACAGTGATTGGTAGATGTGAGGACTGAGGGGAGGCAACTTGGAGGGTTTCCTTAAAGATAGGGGGTCTGAAGACTCAGGAGGTGGTTGAGGTTTTGGTCGGTGTGTTTCGTGTGGGCTCTGAGAAGGCTTGCTTGGAAGGAAACTGAAGGTGGGGGCCTCTGAGACTGTTTCTCCATTTTGGACACGTGAGTAATAGGGACTGATCTCTTTTCTTTGCCCCAGCTATCTAAGGGCTTGGGCCTTTTGGCCCAGCCTAAACAGAAGGGGTATTTAAGCCCTATTCCCTTCTCTCCCTTTTTCTCTCTCTCTATCTCTAATTCCCTTCTTACTCCTATTGTAATTAAACTCCAAAAAAGGCTGACGGCTGACTTGAGTTTTTCATTTAGGAATTACATAGCTGATTCCTTGGCAACCTTAAATTAATATATATCAGTCTTTTAAAGTGATTCACTTGTTACACTACTCTATGAAAGCTGGAGCACAGAGTAGGAAATGTAGTGATTACCTAGTATAATAACCCTTTGCCTAGTCTAGGAATTTCTTCTACAATATCCCTGGCCATCTACTATAACCTCTCTTAATGATGGGGAAGTCACTACCACTTGAAACCACCTCTTCCTTTCTGTTTTCTGGGAACAGAGATGACATCTTAATCTATCCACAATTTTGCCCTTTGGGTGTCATAGGAATGAGGTGGTTCCCTCTCCTAGGTAAACTGAACTGCCCTTGGGCCATTTGATAACAATGATTACATCCCTCCTAAATCTTGGTGTTTTTTTTTTCCAGTCTAAACATCCCATTTTAGCCATTCTTCATATGGCACAAGTCTCTTATTCCCATTACCTGGTTTTCCTATTTTTGTGGGTCAGCCTTTCCTCAAAAATGTCACCCTAGAATTGGATTCAGATCTAGAGCTCTAGGATAGGATCTGGCCATGGCAGAGGAGTGAGCCCATCACCTCCTGGCCTGTGGGTGGGTGCTAGTCTTCTCTCCTTTGCAGCCTCTGAGGCTCACTTTAGCTCTTTTAGCTCTGACATCACAGTGTTGGCTGCCAAAATAAAAGAAGTTAATTCCATGTTATCTCGTGTTAATTAAAAGCTTCCTCTGTAAAGTGAGGGGGTTGGACTAACTGATCTCTGGTTTTTTCTGGCTGTGGCATTCCATGGCTCAGATACTGCCATCACCTGAAGATTTTCAAACCTGAGAAAAGAGGTATAAAAGAAGGAATTGTGTCTGTGAGCCAAGTGTATGCTTCCGTTCAGATAACTGAATAAACCCTTGTGGATGGATTATAATATGTATATTCAGAGATAGAAAATGAAACCATCCCTCCCTTGGTGGAGCCTACATTCTCTTGGTAGGGGGTGGAGGTACAGATAAAACATGGACACAAATAAAATCCAAGCAACACAAAGTACTTGTAATTGGAAGAGATTGTGTGCAGTTTGAGAAGGGAGAGAGAATTAGGAAAGATTTCTTGGAGGAAGTGGCACCCAAGCTTTGCTCTGGATTCCAAAAGCTGGACCCAGGAAGGTAGCCCCAAGATTTCAAAGAAAGGAACTTAGTGTATCAATGGAAATGGGAAAGAGTAGGATCCATGGTGCCACAGAGATATGGTTCTAGTCAAAGATTCCCATCTGTCAGCAAGTGACTATCTCTTCATCCTCATGCCAAATCAGTGTCGGATATACCCATAATCCTTTTCAGATTCCAAGGGCTTCTCCTGGCAGCCAGGTGGCACAGTGGACAGAGAGGAAAGTTCATCCCCAAAGAGCCTTGGTCAAAGGGGGATGGTATCCTTGCTTCCTACATCATGCATTACTATGAAGAAACAAACCTTGTAGGCCTTGTAGATATGGTCATTGTTGTCATTAGGGAAAGTGACTTGCTTAATGCCAGATAGGTAACAATGGACAAAACTGCACTTAAACCCAGGCCTTCTGATGCCCAAGGCCCTGTGCCTTTCTATAGGGAACCTCATGCAGTGTCTGATTTCTTTGCGGGCCCTTCAGAGTAGAGCTAATAGAGAATCTTCAGAAAAGTGAATTTCAGAAATCAACACCTTGTTTTTTTCAAGGCTCCATTGTGATCTCATTCTTTGGGTCTGTCTGATTCTAGGTCTAGCACTCCGCATCCCTTAGCCTCTTAGAAAGAACGATTAGTAATATAACATTGGACCTGGAGGGGTTCATCTATGGTAGCTGGGCAGCACAATGGAAAGGGAGCTGAGTTTGGAGTCAAGGTGACCTGATTACTTTCCTTGTTTCTTGTTTCTTTTTTAATTTTTGATTTTCTTTTAAAATTTTTTCCATGATTCATGTTGTCTCCCTCCCCTCTTTATTCCCCCCCTCCTAGAGTTGACAAGCAGTTCCACTGGGTTATGCATATATTAGGGTGACCTGATTTCAAATCAAGCCCCAGATACTAACTGGGTGACCCTGGGCAAGTCACTTAACCTCTATTTGCATCCATTTCTTCATCTGTAAAATGGGGATGATAACATCTACTCCCCAGGGTTTTTGTGAGAATCAAATGAGATAATAATTGTAAAACATTTAGCATAGTACCTAGCACGTAGTGAGTGCTGTATAAATCTTGGCTGTTATTAGTATTATTAGTATCTAGTCCAACTCAATTTCTAGATAATAAAGAGAAAGGAAGGAACTTGCCTAAGCTCACACAGGTCAAAAGTGGCAAGTCAGGATTTTGAATCTTGGCCTTCTTACTCCAAATCCATGGATTTTTCCACTCTGCCACAATGCCTTATGTGGGTTAGAGATATTTGGGAAGTCTTCGCACACACAGAAGAGTCAGGAGCTTGAGATATATCCTGGTGATGCCTGAAAGTCAGATGGTAACATTTGAGGACAAGCAACGAGTGCCTGCTGGCATCTCATATCCTAGACTTAAGGGTTCTTCTTCTTCCAACGAAAGGAGACTGAAATCTCATGTGGGAGTAAGGAGATAGATTAAGAAGAGAGCTGAGCTTTGGAAGAGACTTAGTGGGCCAAGATCAGAATTGCCGTTGCCACCACTCTCTCTGATTTAATTTTGTATAGAATGCTCTCCTTGGATGCTTGGAGCTTAAAACATAAAGCTTAGAATGTAGGAGCCAGAAGGAACCTTAAAACGTGCAGTGTTAGAATTGAAAGGGAACTTAGAACATAGAATGTTACGAGTTCGAAGATACCTTAGAGATCATCTAGGTCCAACCCTCTCATTTTACAGGGGAGAAAACTGAAGCTCGTTGAGGTAATTTGACTTGGCCAGGGCTAGACAGTGGCAGAGTGGTCCCCTGATTTCTGCCCCGATGTTCTGCTCCCATGTAGAGATTTGGGGCAGGGTCTCTGGACGTGATCCCTCTTGCCCCTCCAAAGGGTGGGTAAGGCACCCTCAATAAAGCTTCTACAGCACCACATTCCTCTCCTTTCCCGAAGAAATCAAAGACAGGGCTTCAAAAGCGACTACTGATCTCATGTTCAGGGACTTGGTGCCATGAGGCATCACCTTGTTCTGGTTTCTGAAATGTAGAAGTTTTGGATTCTTCTCCTTCCCTTCTCTCTTTTTGGTCTTATAGTATTAATTTCCGCCTTTCTCTCTCCTTTGTTCACTGTGTGGAAAGTGCTTGCCTTGGCAAAGGAAGTTGCTAAATGAAGGGGATGGGAAAGGATTATGATGTAAAACATCCCCCCTCCCCCAATAAAACTCTCTAAAAATAAAACAGAAAAGAGAACTCATTTATTTTAAAAAGAGAATGTGTTGGAACAGATAGGGTGCTATGAATTGAGTTTATCAGATTTAGTTCAGCCCCAGCCAAGATCTTGGGTCTGAGGACTGGCCCCCCAAGCTTTTTCTTTGCTCAAGAAAACTGACCCCATTCTGGTTTCCCTGCCATCCAGGTGTACACACGGTCAGTGATCGACCCCATTCCTGTCACACCAACCCGCGATGTGGCCACGTCTCCGATCTCCCCCACTGAGAATAACAACACTACCCCTCCAGACACCCTGACCCGCAATGCCGAGAAGCAGAAGAAGAAACCCAAAATGTCAGATGAAGAGATCTTGGAGAAATTAAGTAAGTGCTGGACCTGGATGTGGGAAGATGTGCTTAAGTCCAGCCTCCAACACTTTTACTGGCTTACATAGCTGTCAGCCTCATCTGTAAAATGGGAATAATGACACCAGCCACCCACAGGGTTGTTATGAGGATCTAATGATATTTTATGTGTATATATGTGCATATATATATTCTACATATTATGTATATATAATATGTAGATTGCTCTTTGTAAGAGCACTTTAAAAGCTCCAAAACCCTATATAAATGTTAGCTATTATTATGACACAAATAACCACATATATAGACTTCCTTCTTTCAAATGCAGTTGGTTAGTCAACTACTTATTAAGCACTTACTGTATGTCAGATAATTGCTGGGGGATACAAAGAAAGGCTTAAAAAAAGCAGCTCTGCTTTTAAGGAATTTCCAGCATTCACAATTCCTGCTAAATGAGATTAAATTCTGGGCCCCAGGTAGGCTGGACCTTTTGGCTTTATTCTATGCTCCATGTGGTTCCCCTAAACCAGAACATGTCAAGAAGGGACTAGACATGTTTTCTGAGGTGGGAATCTAATAATATGTATTCCTTTCACACCACATGAAGCCTTACTAAATGCTATCCTCTCAATAGCCTTGCGAGATTGGTGGTATAAATATTTCCCCCCATTTTACAGATGAAGAAACTGAGGCTCACAAGATAAGGCAAAATGTCTTGACCATAGCTGCATGGCTAATAGCTATACCTTCCTCTTACTAATACACAGCTAGTAAACTTCTTGCTAATTAATATGTAGTTACGATACAGTTGCCAATTCACAAGCTAATAGTTATACTTTCTCCTTGCTAACACAAAGCTAGTCAGCTGGACCTTGATTTCCAGTTCAAGATCCTTAATTTACCATGTCTCTGGGGAAGGTAGATAACTCCATGGATAGAGAGCCAAGTCTAGAGACAGTAGGTCCTGGGTTCAAATCTGGCCTCAGGGCAAGTCACTTAACACCCATTGCCTAGTTCTTGCCACTCTTCTACCTTGAAACTGATTGTTAGTGTTGATCGCAAGACAGAAGATTAAAAAAAATTCACCATGTCACCATGCTGTCTGAAGAAATAATTGCCTTTCTCAGTGATTTAAACATATATTTGGGGAATTAGCTATGCTTTTCCTGGCTAATAAATTTAGAAATTACCTATTTTCCACTGAATCCAGGTAAATGCTTTTCAGAGGCTCTTGTGTATAAGGGTACAGTCACTGGGTGTTGAGGATTCAAAAACTTTTTTATAAAACCAATTCCTGCCTTTTAAAGGTACTTCCATTCTATTGTAAGAAACAGTATGTAAGAGAACACTAAGGAGAATCAGAGCTTGTCAAGATTCTTGGGAAGGACGAGGTGGGGAGAGAGATCCGATCAAAGGCCAAAACCTTTTCCCCGTCTCCCTGAGGGCCACCTGGAAAAATGTAGAAAGAATCAAACTCAGTTTGGATTAAAAAAAAAATAACACATTAGACTCCCATGTGCTCAGCCATGAAGGACTTGAACTTTTTGATGAAGCAGTTCCTACCCTGTCGGGGCTTCCAGCCTATGCTTGGGAAAGGGCACGTGCATGGGAGTCAGGGGATGTGCCATAGCTAACCTCTGGGGCAAAGGCTGGGAGAAATCTTTCCCCTGGCTGATGGGATGAAGACTTCAGGGAGGAGGCAGAGTGGAAGCTGAGCCTCAAAGGATGGAGGGAAGATCCTTAAAGAGGACTAAGAGGTCCAGAGAAGCCAGGCAGAGATGTTTAAGGGCTGAACAACAGTGGCTGGCTGTAAGCACAGTTTGTGTGGCATTATTCTAAGGCAGTAGTTCTCCACCTTTCTAATGCCGGGACCCCACAATACAGTTCCTCATGTTGCGGTGACCCCAAACCAACAAATTATTTTGGTGGCTACTTCAAAACTGTAATTTTGCTACAGTTATGATTCAGAATGTAAATACCTGATATGCATTATGTATTCTCTTTGCTACAAATTGAGAGGTTGAGAACCGCTGGTCTAGAGGAATATAGTTTAGGGGGACATATTCTGCTTATTTACCTGGGATGCAGCAGAGCTATGAATATGCAATTCTTCTTTTCTAGATGTCTTTAAATGCAGTAGTCTGTCTCTAGGTTAATGGGAGCAATCAGCTCAGACCTAAGACTGAGAATCTGTAGCCGGGGCAATGTTTGTGGGCTTTTTCCTCCAGGAGGGGTCCTGCAGATTAAAGGGATTAACTCTGTAGCTCTGGGTTTTAAACGAGTAGATACACAAAGCTAAGGTAGACAGACCCCTGATGGCTTTCAAGGTGCTTAACAGTCTATCCTGGGGTGGGAAAAGAGATAAGAGAGCAGTACGTGTGTCCATAAAGTTTGGTGCCCCAAATTGAATGTGGCACCCGATCAAGGTAAGTCAGCCAGTCAACGCAGCATTCATTAACTATTCTAGGGAATACAAGGAAGGAAATACCAAAACCAGACTCTGCCTTTAAGGAGCATACATTCTAATGGGAGAGACAACATGTCAGGAACAAGGGGTATATAAGACATATAGAATAGATTAAAAATCTGAAAGGGAAAGGCAGCTGGGAAGACCGGAAAAGCCTCTTCCAGAAAGAAGGATTTGAGCTGAGTCTATAAGGGAGCCAAGGAAACTTAAGAAGTAGTGGTGAGGGGAGAGAGCCTTCCAGGTATGGAGGACAGTCAATATAAAGACCAGGAAATAGGAGACAGAATGTCTTCTAGGCAGCAAGAAAGGGGAGAGTTTGAGTGTGGTGGTGCTCAATCAGGACAGGCTTCATGGAAGCGTTGGGGTCTTACACCAGGGTTTTAAGATTGCAGACTCCCTAGATCAGGGGTGCCAAACTCTAATAGAAATGGGGGTCACTAAACCACAGGCTTTGACTTTGAAAACCAGGTGTTACTACCATTGCCTGTGTCCTATTGCAGTTTTATATATATTTGTTTAATATTTGTACAGTATTACCCACTTATGTTTTGATCTGGTTTGGACTGCATTTGGGAACCTCTGCTATTCTCTATCACCATTGTCCACTGTGGCTTCTGAGTGGGAGGTAGCTGGCTCTTTATTTCAGCCCTTCTCAGGGCTAGGGACGTGTCGCTTTGTATTTGATGGGTGGGAGGGAACAATGTCTCATCGTTTCTGTTTCTGTCGCAGGGAGCATTGTGAGTGTGGGTGACCCCAAGAAGAAGTACACTCGGTTTGAGAAGATTGGACAAGGGTTAGTAGGAGCTTTTTCTTGCCTGTTTTTTTTTTCCCTTCCTTGGATGAGTGATTTGAAGGGTGGTTTGCTTATGTCTAAACTCCAACCCAGACTTCCAAAAGGCTACCTCTTTGGAGTCCTGTCTAGTCTGAATGCTGACATCACTGGGTGGTGGATACCTTGTGTGAATAGGTGGCCCAGAACCAGTCCCATTCTAAGGAGAGGCAACCAAATCAGAGCATCTCAGAGCTAGAAGGGGCCTTAGAAGTCAGAAGACCCAATTCTGCCTGATGCTTGGGTTCCCTGTCCAGCATCCCTGACAAGTGGTTTCTTTCCCTAGAGAAATGCTTGGCAGTGTCTCTCTGGCTGAACATATTTACTTCTCTCTGCTCTGGTCTCTCCCCCCCTCAATCCCCTTCTTCTACCCCTGGAAGTAATTATGCTTAATGTGAGGGGGTGTCATTAGATGACTGTACTTGCTAAATATACTCCCACAGGAAATGAGACTCATTTAGTCTGTGAGTGCCAAACTAGCCTCCCAAATTGTAGCTCTTTCTTCCATTGTCAACTGTCCCATCTGAATGTGGACACCCTTTGGTCACACTGTGGGGGTGGGAGGACTCAACTGGACCCCATTTGAGAGGAGAGCAGTGAAATCCTAGAATATCCAAGCTGGGTGGTTCTTAAGAAATCATCATGTATTTCCTAGGCATAAATCCCCTCAAGAGAAATGGTCTTACTATAGTTGGCTGGGAGCATCATCTTGCCAAAGGCCACTTGGGGTAGCAGAACAGAGGTTCATTTTGGTTCAGGAGACCTGAGATGGAGCCCTGGTCCTGATATTCCCTACCTGTGTGACCCTGAGAGACTTGGTTTCTTCATCTGTAAAAATGAAGCTTGGAGAGGAGATGCTATTGGGGGGTGGAGGTGGGGGCATGATCACTATCTCCAACTTTTTGAAGGGTTATCCTGAGGAACAACCA
The DNA here is from genome assembly GCF_027887165.1 of Monodelphis domestica. NCBI lineage: Eukaryota > Metazoa > Chordata > Mammalia > Didelphimorphia > Didelphidae > Monodelphis > Monodelphis domestica. The sequence goes on from NC_077230.1 coordinate 340,272,642, forward strand.
TCATAGGGCAAAGATACTGGAATAGTTTTCCATTTCCTTTTTCAGTGGATTCTCTTGTCACTCAATCAGCAGTTAAGTGACTTGCTCAAGGTCACACAGATTGGCCCCATTGGGAAGAACCAGGAGTGATGGGTAGAAATTGCAAAGAAGTAAATTGAGGCTGTTAGGGAAAAAAATTACTTAATATTTAGAGCCTGACATGAAATTGGGCTGCCTTATAGGGCAGTGGGGTCTATAGCAGAGGCTGGATAACCATATGTCCAGTATGTTAGAGAGGAGGTTCTTTTGGGGGGGTATGACTTCTTCCAATCTTAAAATTCTTTGAAAATGTGGGTACAGCCACCCACATTATAGCCAGTTCCCATTTGGTGCTCATTTTGAATCTCCTGAAATAGTCACATGATTTGAATTTGCTTGACATATTTCTATTGAGCTGGAACCTTATTTTACACAATTATAACTTTGAATAGGGCAAATTAGCATATAGGCAACCACTTCAGTGGAATCATTATTCACACTAATCTGGACCTCACTGTACCTACCACGTAGGATTGTTAGAAGGAATGAGCTTCTAGAAATGAAAGCTGTGGTAGGGATGTGAATTGTGATTATTTTTTTTTAAAATATATTTTATTTGATCATTTCCAAGCATTATTCGTTAAAGACATAGATCATTTTCTTTTCCTCCCCCCCACCCCCCATAGCCGACGCGTAAGTCCACTGGGCATTAGATGTTTTCTTGATTTGAACCCATTGCTTTGTTGATAGTATTTGCATTAGAGTGTTCATTTAGAGTCTATCCTCTGTCATGTCCCCTCAATCTCTGTATTCAGGCAGTTGCTTTTTCTCGGTGTTTCCACTCCCATAGTTTATCCTTTGCTTATGAATGGTGTTTTTTTTCTCCTGGATCCCTGAAAGTTGTTCAGGGACATTACACCGCCCCTAATGTAGAAGTCCATTACGTTCGATTATACCACAGTGTATTAGTCTCTGTGTACAATGTTCTCCTGGTTCTGCTCCTCTCGCTCTGCATCACTTCCTGGAGGTTGTTCCAGTCTCCATGGAACTTCTCCACTTTATTATTCCTTTGAGCACAATAGTATTCCATCACCAACATATACCACAGTTTGTTCAGCCATTCCCCAATTGATGGGCATCCCCTCGTTTTCCAGTTTTGGGCCACCACAAAGAGCGCAGCTATGAATATTTTTGTACAAGTCTTTGTGTCCATTATCTCTTTGGGGTACAGACCCAGCAGTGCTATGGCTGGGTCAAAGGGTAGATGTGAATTGTGATTATTAAGAGTCATAAAAATCTGAAAATGGGAAACTAAGTCTAACCTCATACTCCTTGTAAGACTGTCTTCTACAGTAACCCAGACCAATGCTCACAAGGCTTCTGCTCAGATAGGGTAATCTATACTCTCAGGCAGCTTGTTCTATTGTGGGAAAGATGATTTTAAGAAGTGTTTTTTGTGACTTTTTTTTTTGAGCTGAAATCTGTCTTTTTGTAATTTTCATCCAAATGAGTTCTTCTTTTTGGGTCTAAAAGTGGTACAAATAGAAAGAACATAAACCTGGAATCAGGAGAGTTCTAGGTTCAAATTCCACCTCTGACATTTGATAGCAGAGAATAGAGAACTTGGAAACAGTCACCTAAAGTGTGACCTTAGACAAGTCAACTTCTCTTAGCCTTAGTTTTGTCATCTGTAAAATGGAGATAATAATAGCATCCATCTCTCAGAGCTATTATGAGGATCAAATGAAATATGTATAAAAGTGCTTTATAAACTTTTTAGTACTATAAAAATTAGTTCTTATTCTTAGTACTAGTAGTCATAGTAGCAATAATAGTAGTAGTAGTTGTAGTCATAGTAATAGTCAGTAGTCATCATCATTGTTGTCATAGAACACTAATAGTAGTAGTAATGGTGGTGGTGATGGTTTTAGTAGTCATAATAGGGGTAGTAATAGTAGGAACACCAGTAGTAGTACAGTAGTAGTAATAATAGCTATAGTAGTAGAAGCCAGAGTAGTAATGGTAGTAGTACTAGTAGTAGTCATAGTAGTGGTAGTAATAGTACTAGTAGTCATAGTATAGTAGTTGTTTTATTGGTAGTAGTAAGCATAGCCTTAGCAATAGTCGTATTAGCTTAGCTGGTCGTAGCCATATTTGTTGCAGTGGTGGTAGTAGTTGTAGAAATAGCATTAGTAGTAGAAATAGTAGTAATAGCCATAGTAATAGCAGCAATAGTAGTCATAGTCGTACTTGTTGTCGTAGCAGTAGTAGCAGTAGTCGTAATGGTGGTAGTAATAGTATTAGTAGTAAGCAGTCTAAGAGTGGTAGTAATGGTACTGTAGTAGTGGTAGTAGTAGTTGTGGTAGTGATGGTAGTAGTAGCGGTTGTAGGAGTAGCTGGGTGAGGGTGGCCAACTCTCAATGTCCTCCTCTGTAATAGGGGGACAATAAGTCTCCAAAGACTTTGCAGGGTTGTTGGAGGACCAAATGACATCGTCCTAAAGCACTTAGTAAGCCCTAAAAAAAGCGACACCGTTGCCTATTATTCTTAGGATGATGGTCTTTCAGATGTAGACAGTGCCCACTCTTTCTTTGCTCCTCCTAACACTGTATGGATAATCTTGCTACTGAGGCAGTCCCCTTATTCGTGGTCATTTATTCTGTCCTCCATTGGGTGGGTTGTTCTCCCATATATAGCTAAATTGCTTCTCAAGAATATTTCTTGGTTCCATTTGGCACTTGGTTTCCTCAGGATTTAGCCTTGTCTCCCTATCTTCTTTTGACAAATCATTTCTCACATTTAAAAATATTTTTATTCTCTGTTTAAATGGCCATTTTCCCATGAGGTGCATAAGGCAGGAATGCTTACCCCCATTTTATAGTGAAGATAGCAGAGACCAAGAAAAGGAAATTGGTCTGCCTAAAGTCACTCAGCAAGTGTGAACCTTGGTTAGAATGGGGGTTACTGTCATTTCAGGGATGCTTTTTTGCTCAGCACTCTTCCCTTCCCTCTCTTGTTCAACATTTAAAAACATGTACCTTATTGCATAAGGCCCCAGCCCAATGGAAACTGTATAAATATAAATACCACTGCTGTCTTCTTCCTAGAATGAGAGAGGGGGAAGGAGGGGAAGACAGAAGGGAATGGGAAAAAGGGGAGAGAGGGAGAGGGAAGAGGGAGGAGAGAGAAAGATGGAGGGAGAGAGAGAGGGAGAGGGAAGAGGATGGGGAAAAGGGGAGAGGGTGAGGGAAGAGGGAGGAGAGGGAAGGAGAAGGGAAGAGGATGGAGGAAAGGGGAGGGAGGGAGAGGGAAGAGGGAGGGGAGAGAGAGAGAGAGAGAGAGAGAGAGAGAGAGAGAGAGAGAGAGAGAGAGAGAGAGAGAGAGAGAGAGAGAGAGAGAGAGAGAAGAGGATGGGGATGGGGAAAAGGGGAGAGAGGGAGAGGGAAGAGGTGAGGGGGGAAGGGAGGAAAGGAGGGAGAGAGACACACACAAACACAGAGAAGAGATGGAGGGATGGGAAGGGGAAGAAAGAGAGGGACAGAGACAGAATACACACAATCAGAAGCTTGGCCAAATAAAACAAAGATCAGTTGCCACTCCAAGTTGTGGTTTGGAAAAGGCTAGCAGCAGTCAGTCAAGAAAGACTGCAAGGATAGTTTTAGCTTTAGAACCTTTTGAATCTCCATTAGCAGCAAGTGGTTATAGGTTAGCTAAAGTAAATTCACATGGAACTAAAGAAAGAAAGATCTCGAGGGATTCATAGACTATTACACCCAGAAGGGGGTACATAATGATGTAGAAATGTCAGTGGGAAAGGAGTCTATTGAATATCAGAAAAAGAGGATATAGGATGCTGGAACATGGATCTGGGAGGGACTTTATAGTGTAGTCTGTTATAACTCAGAAAGTAGCATGTTAAAGCCAGTGGGGACCTTGGGAGTTTGAAGAAGGCTCATATGGAGGCCGTGTGAATCATTTTCCAGTGGCATGGATCTAGGAAGGACAGTTAACATGTGTGACCCAAGACTCTGAAGGGACTTAGCTAAAACAGGAATCTCCACTAGGGTGTCCCTTAAGAAGTGGTCATTTAGGCTGTACAGGAAGGTTTTCACTGGAGACTGGAAGACCTGAATTTAGATCCATCCTCTATCACTTATTACCTATGTGATCCTGGGCAAGCCACTTTAATTCTGTTTGCCTCTGTTTCTTCATCTGTAAAATGGGGATAGTAATAGCACCCACCTGTCATGGTGGTGAGGATCAAGTGGGATAAATGTAAAGCACTTAGCACAGTACCTGGCACATGGTAAATATTATATATAAATGTTATTATTAACAACACCATCTTTCTAGAATGGAGGACCTGGACTGTATTATTATCACCCCCAATTTACATATGAGGAAACTGAGGCAAACAAAGGCAAAGCGACTTGCCCAGGTTCACAATAGCTAATAAATCTTTGAGGCCAGATTTGAATTCATTACACCCCATACTTCTTTCCAACTTGATATTCTTAGCCATTGATCAACATTCTTTGGATCTGTGAAATAAAAGAATCATTCCAAACCCATTCTCCTATCTTCCCATCCACATTTCTCCTCATTCAATTGGACATGGGGAAAAACTTTGTCTAATGCCTTGTAGAAATCCATGCATATGGCATCTGTGGCTTTCTCTTATCTACCAACCAAGCAGTTGTCAAATAGGAGCAAGATATTATGTTTCCTTCCCTTGTTTACAATTTTTTTATTAAATTACCATTTTAAACTTTTATGTTACATCATTTTACTTCCAAATATGCCCTTCCTTCTTACCTAGGGAATCATCACTTTTTATAAAAGAGGGAAGAGAGAGATAATTCAGCAAACCTAATGAATGAATCAGCTATGTTGTGTACCCCTAGTTCCTCAGCTCTGCCAAGTGGGGAGGAAAGTGCATTTTCTCATCCCTGGGTCACACTTAGTCATTATTGCCTACATAGTGCCCAGCTTTGCTTTTTTTGTTCTTATTTGCATTGTGCATATTGCTTTCCTGGCTCTGGTTTGAGACTGTCATATATGTAACTTCCTGTGCTTGGAGCTATTCATATTTATCATTTCTTATGGGGCAGTCATAACCCATTGCCTTCAAGGGATCACAATCTATTTAACCATTCTCTAACTGATAGGCATCTTTTTGGTTTCCAATTCTTTGCTGCCACAGAAAGTTTGGGCTATAAGTATTTTTGGTGTAGATGAGATCCTTGTTCCTGTCTTTGGTCTTGAGGTATAGGCTTAGCTAGAGACAGATAGCATTGCTTATTTTTGATGAATCCATGTTGGCCCTTTTTTAACCAAATTTGCCAAATTATTCTATTACCACAATTCCTAGTCTCTCTCTCTCTCCTCGAGACCTCATCCTCCTTGGGTCATCTGCATCCCCGAGGAAGGCATTCTCAGATATGGCAACCAGGTTTGCTCTTCTCCCCTGTGTTTCTCATGGAAAACTCATAGTCTAGGAAAAAGGGCTATTAATATCTTGGTATGGTATCATTAAGTCACCACCAATCCTTTTGATTTTTTTGGATATTGGTAAAAAACAATCTTGTCCCAGGGCTGCTCAGGAGTGTGTAATATGATAAGCTGGGTCTTCACATATAAGAATTAGAAGTGAATTAGAATGCAGGAGTCATACCTAACTAGATCTGGGACTTGCCCAATAGTATACCTAAGTAGCTCTCTGTCTAGCACTTTCTGTGGTGGGGCAATATATAGAGGGCTCAGCCTGAAGTCAGGAAGACCTGAGTTCAAATGTGACCCTGGGAAAATCACTTCCTCTCTCTCTCTCTCCCTCAGTTTTCTCATCTGTAAAATGGGGCGAGTAGCACCTATCTCCTAGTGTGTGAGGACCAAATGAGATGATATTTGTAAAATGCTTTAAAAATCTTAAAGTTCTGTAGAAATGCTAGTTATCATCACTAGCCACTAAGACCACTAATCACAAAAGCCTCACAATCAGATCCCAGTAAAGATCCTAACAGGCTCGAGCATTGGTTCAAATATAATAGCTTGATAATAGAGGTAAATATAAATTTTATACTCGGACCCAAAACATTCACTTCACAAGTAGCATGAGTTATCTCAGCAGGCAGTAAACTCCGTTCCACTGGAATGATTCAAGTAGAGCTTGGGTGACCCCCTATGAGGGAGGACAACTTGATGGCCTTTGCAATCTCTTCCAGTTCCAAGGTTCAGATTAGATGGGACTCCATTTTCACCATGAATCTTCCCCTGGTTTAAACATTTGCAGAAAAGTAGATATTTGGAGGCTGAATACAAAGTGCTCAGGATCTGACTTCATTGACTCGAGTTTGCTTGGAGGTGTGTGTGGGGTTTTTCTGGTTGAGGCAGGAATTCTTCAATGCATCAAGGTACATTTATTTGGGGAATTTTTCAATTCAGTAAATGTTTATTAAGCACCTACTTTGTGCCAGCAACTGAGAAAGAGAAAGAAACGTGGGCTTTGAAGTAGGAGCGGGCTCTCTTTTTCCATGGACAGTCTGACCTCAGTAAGGAGGAAGGATCTAGGTGAATATCTATGGGTGTGGCCACCTGTGTCTGCCATGTTGTATCAGTATTGGGAGCCATAGAACATTTAAATACTCAGGAACTTTTTGACCAACAAATGAATTCTCTTTTTTTGTTTCCTTTTTTCTTCAGGTTTTATTGGTGCTTTTAAAAAAATCACTTTCCTTTTCCAAGTCTTCCTCGTTGCCAATGTCTCCTTTTGTGTCTTAATAAAGTAAAAATCAATTTACATAGAGCTGTATGCAACACTTTGCATCTGTAGTCCCCCTGCCTCCTCTGAGAAGAGAGAAGTATGTTTCCGTATTTATTCTCTAGGGCCAAGATTGGCCATTTCCCCTCTTCTATTCTTTTTAAACCTTTACTTTCTGTGTTAAAATCAATACTGAGTATCAATGCCAAAGTAGAAAAATGGCAGTTGGGCTAGGCAATTGAGGTTAAGTGCTTGCCCAGGGTCACACAGGTAGGAAGTATCTGAGGCCAGATTTGAACTCAGGACCTCCTGTTTCTAGACCTGGCTCTCTATCCATTGAATCAACTGCCCTTTCCCCTTCTATTCTTAAACAGGTGTTTATTAATAAGCACTGTGTAGAGTAGAAAAAGCAATTAGAACAGGTATTAGAATGTTTGAATTCAAATCCTGCCTCTCCATATACTAGCCTTGTGACCTTGGACAAATGATTTCACCTCTAGAGACCCCCTCATTTCCTTATTTGTAATAATGGGATAATGGTATTTGTGCCACCTGCTTCACAGGATTTTTACAAAGCAAGCATTTTGTTCATTTAGAAGACTTTAGAAGATGAGCTATTGTTGTAATTGTTTTTACTTTAGATACTCTTGTTTCCTAATCTGGGACAAGTGAGAGGCAGGAAGAACTGCCACCATGGGTAGCCTCTCTTCTCTTGGCTTTCCTCCTCCCCCAGCCCATAGAGGAAGGCCTGGTGGGAACACCAGCCATCACTGCCCTCCCCTGCTTCCTTTCCCCTTGGCTCTCTGTTCCCAGGATGGAGTGGGAATCACCAATTCTATTCTTTCCAATATGGAGGAACCCCAGGACTTACCATCTGCCCTGTGTCTATACCCTGGCACTGTCATCTGACCCACTGTAACCCAAGGACCCCTGGGCTTTGCCACCTGCCCCTCCGCTGCATCCTTCGGACTCTTTCTATTTATTTTTCTATTTATCCTTCAGATGAATGTTCTTTTAGATGTTGCATCCATTTAAAATAAGAACAGGAGGTGTCTTGTTTTTCCAGTTATCACAGTGCTTGGCACATAGGAAGTGCCTAATAAATGCTTTTTCATCATTCATTCATTCATTCATTCATTCATTCATTCATTCATTCAGTTATTCACCCACTTAGCCATCAAGTGTCCTTTCCAGATCACTGGTCTTGGTCTTTAAATCTTGGCTCTACTACTATCTGTGTGACTTTGAACAAGTGCCCTAACCCATCTAGCCTTCATTTCCTTACTTATAAAAAGGAATAATAATAATAATAATAATAATAATAATTTCTCTACCACAGGGTGGTTGGTGGCCCTTTGCAAACTTCAAATCAAAGAAATGTGAGCTGTTATTATTTCCTCTACTAGATGATGCTTAATCCAAAGGAATCACTCACTTACCCCTGTTTGCCTCAGTTTCTTCATCTGTAAGATGAGCTGGAAGGAAATAGCAAACCACGTCAGAATTTCTGCCAAGAAAACCCCAAATAGGGTTGCAAAGAGTAGTACACAACTCAAAACGCAACTAAACAACAGAATGTTCCCCTCAGAATCAGGGGAAAAACGTGCCTTAAGAAACTTAAAAAAACATGGAAGTAAGAGTTGGCAGTATTATTCTCTTGCTATCTACTGAGCTCCTGCCTCTGCCAGGTAATGGGGAAAGTACAAATTGAAATTAGATATGGTTTTTATCCTTAATTCATTCAATCTGTTTGCCTCAGTTTCTTCAATTTTAGATGGATAATAATAGCACCTATCTCCCAGGGTTTTGTGAAGATCAAACGAGAAGGATTTTTTAAATTTAAAAACATTTTAAAATTTTATTAGCCAAGTGCTTAACTCAGAGCTTGGCACAAAGTAGGTGGTATATAAATGCTAGCTATCATCATTATCAATAACACTAAAATCTCCAAATAAATATGATTTCTCTTCAGAGATTTGGTGAGAAGAGATGAAGGTACCAGCTTTTAGGGAAAGTCTAGGAACATCAGAAATGACACCTGGAGGGAAGTGGAGACATGGCTGGCCTGGCTGGATGCCCTCCTTAAAATGATGATTATGGGGAGCAGCTAGATAGCACAGTGGATAGAGTACCAGACCTGGAGTCAGGAGGACCTGAGTTCAAATGTGGCCTCAGACACTTCTTAGCTATGTGACCCTGGGCAAGTCACTTAACCCTGTTTGCCCTAGTCCTTGACCTTCTGCCCTAGTGTTGTTGTTAGGAGGGAAAGTAAGGATTAAAAAAAAAAAGGAAGATGACTCCAGGAGGAACCACCAATCAGAAGAAGAGGACACAGGGGTAGAGAATGCTTGTCCAAGATCGGTGGGAGCTTCCAAGGTGAAGAGGTTTCCTGGGTATTATAGAGAAAGTCCTGGAAGAGAGATTTATTATAGAGTTTTGCTCTCTATTGTGAATTTAAAAGTGATACATGTGTAAGCAGAGGACCAAGTACTGTGAGATCTCAGAAAAGGGAGAGGGGATGCAGGGATGGTGCTGTTAGTTGATTCTTCCTTAAGCATTATTTATTATCCCCATTTTACAGATGAGAAAATCTGATAGAGTTTACCTGGCTACTGATAAGATCATCACATATCATTAGATTATAAATTAAGCATTGGGAAAGACCTTAGAATGCCTGAATGTGACTCCCTCATCCATAAATAATTTTTTTATCTTTTGTTTTTAGACTGCCTAAATGTATGCCTCCCTCTTGTCACACCCCCATCCCAAGAGGAAAATCACGTAACAAAGAGTATTTTTTAAAGAAAAAAAAATCAGGGAAGGCACAGGATACATAGAAAAATTCTGAAAATGCATGCAATGTTCCACATCCTTGCTCTTTCCACCTCTGCAAAGGAGAGGGAAGAGGTGTCTTCTCAAAGATCTTCTTTGTTGCTATGCTTGGTTTTTGTAATTTTTATGTAACAATCCATTTTGACTACTTTGTGGTTATTCTTTTCTTTTACATTCCAACCTCTTTTTTACCAATAAAGGCTCAGAGACATTAGATGGATCTGCCCATAGTCAGGGCATTAAGTGGCAAAGCCAGGATTTGAATGCAGGTTCTCTGATCCCAAATCCAGTCTTCTTTTGTACGCTTTTCCCTCCCTCATCCCCCCGTCCTTACTGTTTAATGTTATTTCTACCTGTCCGGGCCAGACCTTTTGCTTCACTGTGGCTCATCTGACTCCTTTGCTTGTACAAAGCTCATCCTCCCTCTGGCCTTTTGCTCCATCTGTTCCCGTCCACCTGTTCAGACCTGCTGGTCCTTCACTGTAGAGCACAAAGGGAGATAACCAGTGGGGCTGCAGAAGCCAAAAAAGGTTTCTTGGAAGGGGAAGGACTACAGGAAAGTCATGAACTCTAATCTCAGTTTCCAAATCTGTAACATTGAACTCACAGGACTGTTGGCAATTGTCAGTTATTATTGTTACGATTCCTGTGAAAAGTCAGAAAGTATAAAATTCTATGTCCCTGCAAGAAGTAAAACTGAGGCAAAAGAATACACCTTTATTAAGGACCTGCTGTGGACCCTGTACTCAGGCATTGTGCTCAGCTCTGGGAGGAGCTCCAAGGTCCCTTATTCTTAAGGCACTCATGTTCAAGTAGATTGGGTGTCTTTATTTTTTTTTAACCCTTACGGTCCGTCTTAGAATCGATACCATGTATTGTTTCCAAGGCAGAGGCGTGGTAAGGGCTAGGCAGTGGGGGTCAAGTGACTTGCCCAGGGTCACACAGCTAGGAAGTGTCTGAGGTCAAATTAGAACCCAGGACCTCCCATCTCTAGCCCTGGCTCTCAATCCGCTGAGCTACCCAGCTGCCCCCAGATTGGGTGTCTTTAACCAAGGGTTCTTGATCCTCATGGGATTGGAGATAGGTTGCAGAGGATCCATGAACTTGGATGGGAAAAAATGATATCTTTATCTTCATTAAATTTTGGTTTCCTTTTGTCATCTTATATATATTTTTGCATTTTTTATTTTATGCATTTAAAGAAAGAGTCCACAGGCTTCATCAGATTGCCAAAGGGGTCCACAGTGCAAAAAAGATTAGGAACTCCTGATCTTAACTACTTACTTCTTGTCATTTGTAGGGTCATGCCATGTTGGTCATTCCTGACCTAATGATCATCCTAGCCTTTTTTTTTTTAATTTCCCTCTCTTGTTTTATTTATTTATTTTTTAAAATCTGGCTTGGCTATTACCTTCCTGTGTGACTTGGATCAACCCCCATGCCCTTTCTGATTCTCAATTTTATTTTTTATAAAATAAGGGTTTTGGGGGGCAACTGGGTAGCTCAGAGGATTGAGAGCCGAGCCTAGAGACGGGAGGTCCTCAGTTCTAATCTGGCTTCAGACACTTCCCAGCTGTGTGACCCTGGGCAAGTCACTTGACCCCCATTGCCTAGCCCTTAACTACTCCTCTGCCTTGGAACCAATACACAGCATTGATTCCAAGGTGGAAGGTAAGAACTAAAATAAACAAACAAACAAATAAATAAATAAGGGTTTTTGGACTTTATTCCAAAGAAGGGGTCCATAGGCTTCCTCTGACTACAAACAGTCCATGTCCAAGGGTACAACTGGGTATCTCAGTGGATTGAGAGCCAGGCCTAGAGACAGGAGGTCCTAGGTTCTAATCTGGCCTCTGACACTTCCCAGCTGTGTGACCCTGGGCAAGTCATTTAATTCCCATTACCCATCACCCTTACCACTCCTCTGCCTTGAAACCAATACACAGTATGGTTGCTAATGTGGAAGGTAAGGGTTAAAAAAAAAAGATCCCCTCAAGTAGGTGGATAATGTACCATTGCAGATAGCTGTACTATGGAATATTAGGGGATAATTACATTAAAACGTGACAGAGT